>NW_027637310.1:0-16118 GCF_951216825.1 Electrona antarctica | reverse complement strand
AACTTGGAAAAGACTACAAATGCATACGCAGGGAATTTGGGAATTGGACAAAATCACTAAATTGTGTGGGAAAAGATCATTGGCAACTCTAGAGTTATAATAATAAGATTGATTTTGGCAGGGATAACACTCCATGTTAAATGCCATTTTGCTAATGTTTGCCATGATATATTTAGGCCTTATGCCACTTGGTCCTGGAGCTGTGAGGAAAGATGGTATAAGGTCATTGTTTGATTTGGACTTAAGTTGCGTCATTACTCGTTTGGAATGAAATATCATTTGACTGAGCTCGACTCTATTCGACAATCTGGCCGAGGTCGCTGAAGCAGATTTCTATAGAGAGCAGTGTGGAGAGGAAGACCGCACCATCACACAGATACGATGACCCCAATCTAATGTCAGACTGTTCTGCTTTATTCAGATGGAGTCAAGTTCAGCTTCCTGGCAACACGGTGCAAGATAGCCTGTTAATGACTAAAGTGTAATTGATTTCTGCGAGTGCCCTTTCCTGCCATTGTCCCGTGGCATTTCTGCAACTTCCAAACCCATTATCGTAAAAAAAAGAACAAAAGAAAGTCACTGATATTTTGACTCTTTTAATGTGGACATGCACACCTACACTACACCACTAATGAGGTCCCAGCCTGCCTGGGACCTCAGCGTTTAATACATCCAGCCGAACACTCCCCAGGCATACAGCCGGCGGAACTGCTCAACCTCCATCCATCCATCTTCAACCGCTTATCCGTAGTCGGGTCGCGGGGGCAACAGCTCCACCAGAGTGACCCAGACTTCCCTCTCCTGCTCAGATGCTCAGCCTGGTATTCCTAAACGTAACCTATAAGTAAACTATGCTTGAACGGTTAAATCTAACATTGTAACCAGTAAAACAGTGTCTAAATCTAACCCTATTCCAGTAAAACTATATGTCTAACCCTAAACCTTATTTCTAACCTTATTCTCAGTAAAACAAATACAACAATACAGGAACTGCCACCACCAAGCCTCTCTGTGTGAGGTCGACGGAAGAAATGTAGGGCAAGCGTGTTGTAAGGCGAGCATTCCGGTTACCACCCAGCGTCACTGCATCTTCATAAATCTAAACACCTCTCAAAATGATGTTGTTATCGCAAAATGTTTTGTTTTGTTTTTTATCGCTGGTAATTACAGTAGGTGCACTGCAAGAAAACAGAGCAGCACACATACTTAAGCAACCCTAACTCAGAGCATAATATTCTCTCCCAAGAAGCACCAGCAAATGTCCTTCATTTAGTGCGAATCAATTCCTCACTATACCGTGACTGCTTTCCCTTTGACCAGCAAACCCCACTATTGTGCACGCACGCACGCGCGCACGCACGCACGCACCAACGCACGCACAGCAGAGGGATGGGAGGGGACAGATGGAAAGCATAACAGGACAGCGGAGATGTTTTGGCTTTTATTTTTTAATTTAACATAATCCCATTCATAGCGAGTGACTCTGTCTGGCTCATGATTGATGCTGCGCGGGGGCTTATCGGCCTACTTACAGAAGCCTTACAGAGGACAGGAGCAAAGCCCTTCACACGCCTGCTGCTTTTGGTTTCAGCGCACCAGACATGTGTCTCTGCTGACAGCTACTGACAAGCTTTCTTAACCCACATGTTCACTGTTATGTGTGCTCGCTTCTTGGACTTTACACGTGGTCTTAGATTCGCTTTTCAAACTGACAGTTCTCAGATCTTTTTTTTGCGCTGCATGTGGAAAAAGAAAATGCATGAAGTCAGACTTTCTTTCTGTTTTCTTTCGCTCATTAAGGCGGTTACGTCTTTGGCAAAAGATTTTAATCTATGCGCCGTGAGCTGCACATGAAAGCTGCTGCACGCCTAATATCGCCCGTGGAGATGCATGCACCAGTTCTGTACCCGTGTCACATTATTAGAATCTAATGACATAAGCTTTTATACTCCCAATTATAATCGCTCAAGTAAAGGCTGTTAGCTCTTTGACCTCACGTATTCCCAACGCATTCTCGAATGACTGCACCGCACACTGCACACCACTGGCATCTGCTGATCCTCGCTCCCTCAGCCCTTAAGCTGCGGCCGTCTGTTATGTCTGTCAATTTACTGCTGCTCGCAGAAGTGTACGTGACGTCTAAATAACAGGGATTTCGTCCCTCGGCGCAGCCAGGGGTGTCGGAGAGAAAAATCCAGGTCAGGGAGTCCAGCGGGCCAGTCAGCCAACACATCATTAATCAAGTTAGTGCTATATGTCTGAAGGCAGATAAAGCACATCATCGCTGTCGGTATAGGCCACTGTATGTCCGTCCAGTGCAGTCAGTGGGTTTCAACCTTTTTTCATATCATGTCAATTTTTTATTCTGCATTTGAGCCGCGGAACCACCATTTTAATGAGATTTAGCCTCTCAGACCCAAGACTTCCATCCATTCTGTGTTGATGCGGTGGTAGGAGAGACTGCAGGCTAGGGCATTCACTTCTAGTAATTTTTACTAGTTGACTAGTTGCCTAGTTTACTAGTCGACTAGTCGACTAGTTGTTTTATTATGTTTAAAAACAAACAAAAACAAACACTTTTTTTATTATTATTTTCTTTTACTATAACTATAATCTACCTGATCTTGAGGCCTACAAAAAAAATGTTTCTTATCAACTATTCAACTAGTACCAACAAGGTCAACTAGTGGATTTACTAGTCGACTAGTAAACTAGTTGCTTAATGCCCTACTGCAGGAAAATGTTGATCAAAATAAGAATTCTTCTACATTCTCTAATTGTGTCTAGACGTCTTGCAGATGTTTAACAATCGTTTATTAACTCCTGAGGGTGTAAAATTAAACAAAATAGCCCACTTTGTTTCATTTTATATTACACTCTCAGGAGTTGAATATAAGAGTCCATTTGGTTATCAACTCTCCATTGGGTTAATTGAACCACCTGGAACCCCCTCAAGGACCACTGGTGGTCCCCGGACTGCTGGTTGAGAACCACTGTTCCAGCGTATCCAATGATTGCAATAAATATAGTCACACGCTATTCTTAATACTTTATAATTTATAAACCCCAAAGAGTCACCCAGACTTATTCGTTTCCACTAGAAAAAAAAAATCAATAATATGAAAAATGTATACAAGCTTACAAGTACAACGCCTCATGGATGCAGCATTTAGTAGGCCTATAGGGCAGGTTAAAATACTTGCTTTAAAAAATGTGTAAGTACAAAAATAAAATAATACCATATCCTTTTAATATCAATGCAATACTGTATTGAAATGTACTTATTTTCATTCATTCATTCATTCATTCATTCAAACTATTCAAAGATGTTCTTGTGAAAATAGCCGACCCACAATTGCTCACAACACGTTGCATCGATTCGTGACACATTGTGAGCTTGTAGATCTGCTATTTTCAGTTATTGTGGGCAGTGCAGGGGCTACTTCATTACTGCCCACTACTGGTGGTTAGTGGGATTTTCTTTGGTTAGGAAAAGGAAATGCGTGTTATATAGCTCTATATTCTGACAGTGCGCCTACTTATTCAAACAGTCGTATTTAGCTTTAGCCTATTTATTTGTTATTGTATCTTCATTGCATTAAATCGTCTGAGCTGCAGTTTGTCCAATCACATCACAGCTGGCTGTTTGTGGCGGGCGTTTACAAACCTCTGCGCTCGAGCTGTCAGCAGCAGTGCAGAGTGCAGCACAGTGAGGCCGGAAAATACCAGACCTACAAGTCCACAGCGCGTCGCATCGGCGACGCGCTGTGGACTTGTAGATCTGCTGTTTTTGGGCTCACCGTCCGTCCGTCGTGCACCACGGCACGCAGAACGGCGACGCGGTTACACAATGAAAGAGGAGGTGAAGTTTTTAAATGTTTTCTTTCGTTTCAACGTTTTCTTGAAAACAAAAAACAAACACTGGATAGATGGATGGAGGGGAGACAAAACTCGACGTCGCGTTTGTGGTTATTTTCGGCACGACATGGATATTATATTATATTATATTTCTGCGTCATTCATTATGAGCTTTAATAAGACGTGATTGTGAACAGCTGGACTTTGAAGTGTTTGGGGAACTTTATGGAGGAAGACGACGACAAAGGTAAGACAATGGAACTGTAACTTTCTCTGCTATGCTGGCTGGGTTTAATTCCTTTATCAAATTAAAGTAAATTAGCACGCTATAGGTGAACAGAACACACAGGTGTTACCAATTATGCTAATTAATTAATACACGCAACAACAGCGGACTTGACGTGTGTGTGTGACTGACTGTGTGTGTGCGTGCGTGCGTGTGTGTGTGGGTGTGTGTGTGACTGACTGTGTGTGTGTGTGCGTGCGTGCGTGTAGGCGTGTGTGTGTGTGTGCTGTTTACTCTCTGACAGATATAGCTACAAATGGAAGTTGGAACCACGTCGGGTCCATTTGGTTCCATTTGTTCTCTCCATATGTTACAGACTGCGCTGACGCAGTGCTGCAATGGATTGTTGTGTTGTGTTTTGGCACAGGTTGACTAAAGTGCATTTTGTTTCATTGTGGATCTAATTTAATATACATTCATGGATGGTTGTGGTACTATAGGATAGGTAGACATTATTTACAAGTATATGCCGCATTGTTCAAGCGCTAAGCATTTTATAGATGCCTTTGTTTTAGCCACAGTGTGGCGCTGTGTGTGTGTGTGTGTGTGTGTGTGTGTGTGTGTGTGTTATATTGGTAAGCAGACAAAGCAGTGTGTGTTGTTATTGTACCAGTAAGCTTTATCAAAACAATCTTAACTCCTGATCTTTGCACTGGAAATATCTGGCTTTATAGTTTTCAAAAGTAAGTTGAAGTTGAACTTTCCCTCACTCTTGTACACTTGTTCTCTGTAGTGACGCATTTTGGGCTGCATGCATAAATATTTATCTACAAAAATCTCTCTGTGCCCCAGTGGACCCATAGGCCTATACTACACCCAGATCATATTGATTACCATGTTTTAACACATTCTGGGCGGGAACCCCTTTTGGTGTTAGCATTATGTTATGCTTTAGCTATTGAAAAATAGCAGATCTACAAGCTCATAGCGCGCCATCGAGTGGCGCGCTACGAGCTTGTAGGTCTGCTATTTTTTTTTTAAATCGAAGAACGACTGACATAGAAACATAGCTTTTTCAGAAAACTGTCAGGATGTAGAAGACATTTTTAGAATCTGATCTCAGGTCAAAATGTTTTAATTTACCCTCATGAGGAGATCTTTCCCATTTAATTCCAACTACTTTAGCTCTCGTATTATACCAAAGACAGTGATACATGGGGTATGCAGGTTCTGAAGGAGTGCAAATGGGGGAACATTAGTATTTCAAGCCAGACATCTGCCCTGTCTTTCTTTCGGCCCGGATGCAGAGTCCTCCTATAATATTAATCCATGAATGATGAATATACACGACTACAGCATGCACAAACTACCATTCATCTTACCATGATTGTTGTGGCACATATTATGTAGTCTGAGTCTCACATGGTAATGGTGCATTTATATAGCGCCTTTATCCAAGGTGCTTTACATAGATTGTGCATTACATTCACCCATTCACACACACATTCACACACAGATGGCGGCGGAAACCATGCAAGGCACCAACCAGCACATTAGGGGTTCAGTGTCTTGCTCAAGGACACTTGGGGAGCCCGGGTTCGAACTGGGAACCTTGTGGTTACCATCCAGCCACTCTACACCTGAGCCACCGTCGCCCCTATAGTGGCCACTCTACCCCTGAGCCACCGTCGCCCCTATAGTGGCCACTCTACCCCTGAGCCACCGTCGCCCCTATAGTGGCCACTCTACCCCTGAGCCACCGTCGCCCCTATAGTGGCCACTCTACACCTGAGCCACCGTCGCCCCTATAGTGGCCACTCTACACCTGAGCCACCGTCGCCCCTATAGTGGCCACTCTACCCCTGAGCCACCGTCGCCCCTATAGTGGCCACTCTACCCCTGAGCCACCGTCGCCCCTATAGTGGCCACTCTACCCCTGAGCCACCGTCGCCCCTATAGTGGCCACTCTACCCCTGAGCCACCGTCGCCCCTATAGTGGCCACTCTACACCTGAGCCACCGCCGCCCCCAATGTCAGACGGTTGCCTCTCGCAATTCACCCTTCGTCAGCCTTCTGATTGGTCCCTGACTGACTAACCAGCAGGCTCTTTCTGCCTTGTTCCGCCCCCTGGTTCCGCCTTGTTTATGTGGAATTTGCTAAAACATGTTTGATGATATGCTGCAGCTGTGATGTTCCTTTTTACTGACACCAAGTTTAAATTTAGAATTGAGTGCACAGAATATCAATATGAAGCAACTGAAAAACACCTTATTTCAATGGTAGTGGATGGAGAGAGAGGATTTTTGTCCAACCACGAAACGGCAGACAGTTTTCTGTCAGGATTTGCGTCACATTTTCACGATTTTTTTCAAAAATAGCAGACCTACAAGCTCGTAGCACGCCACTCGGTGGTGCGCTATGAGCTTGTAGATCTGCTATTTTTCAATAGCTAAATTATAACAATGTTTAAAACACAAAGGGGTTCCCGCCCAAAATGGGTTAATAGACATTATGGAGTGGAGCCTCCTCCCCACTTCCGTTTCGTCTTTACAGTCGCGTAAATTTACCCTAATATAAATAGAAATCATCTAAACATATATAATCGCTTGCTGCTATAGCAGAAATGGAAAAAAAATAAAAATAATAATCTGTAAAGATATTCAGAAATGACAAAGAGATTACTCAGACTTCGGGAGCTGTAGTTCTAGACTCTATGTATGCTAGCGTTCGGAGATTGTGGAATAGTTGTCTGGCTACACAAGACTATACATTATGCCATAACTCACTCCCTCTCTCTTCCTGTTGTACTGTGTGTGTGATGAAGCGGAAAACACAGAAGAACCTCAGAACATAGTCAACAAACATACTTAAATCAGCCTCGCTCGCAGGAAGCAAGGGTGGAAACCAAAACATCATCAGGCATTCTATCCTTCATCCTCGCATCCATACCAAACATCCTCTACCAGCCTCGCTCTGTCCTACATCACAGCTCGCTCTCTTTGAAATACTTGCAGGCATAATCTGAGGGTTGCAGAGTAACGCCGGGGCTCCACCGGACGTGTGCGTGCGTGTGTGTGCGTGCGTGCATCAAAAAACGAACTGGGGCAATTTTAAAGCAGTCACGCAACGCAACGCAACGCAACGCAGGCAGTGGAGCCACCCTTCATTGATTAAAAAGGGAACATTCCCTGACGGTGACGGAGATGCAACGCTGACGCGCCCGGTGGTGCCCCAGGGTAATGTTTCAGGGAGCAGTGTTGTTTTTGGCAGCAAATTTTGATTTTAGTTTATGTCATAGTCTCTTGAATATAGTTCTCATTCAGTTTTAGTCACATTTTAGTCACCTTTTAGTGTTAGTCTAGTTTTAGTCGACTAAATATCACAAGATTTTAGTCAACTAAAACTACAGTTGATTTAGTCGACTAAAAGGTATTTTGGCGGACCTTGATGCTGTTGAAATTGCTGAAAATAGATCACGTTTTTATCAGAATGCTGCAGTTTAGACGTCTACTGACCTACTGCCACCGTCTCCCGTGCGAAACGCTATATTGTGACGTTTTGGAGAAATTCAGTAGGCTGCATTCTATGCGTTGATCACGGCTACTGTTTTGACGGCGGTGGCGCGCGTTGTCCGACATTACTAACCCTAACCTCAGTCTTAACCGGCCACGTAAGTCCCCTAACCTCATATCAGTCTTAACCGGCCATGTAAGTCCCCTAACCTCATATCAGTCTTAACCGGCCACGTAAGTCCTCTAACCTCATATCAGTCTCAACCGGCCACGTAAGTCCTCTAACCTCATATCAGTTTTAAGCGGCCACGTAAGTCCTCTAACCTCATATCAGTTTTAACCGGCCACGTAAGTCCCCTAACCTCATATCAGTCTTAACCGGCCATGTAAGTCCCCTAACCTCATATCAGTCTTAACCGGCCACGTAAGTCCTCTAACCTCATATCAGTCTCAACCGGCCACGTAAGTCCTCTAACCTCATATCAGTTTTAAGCGGCCACGTAAGTCCTCTAACCTCATATCAGTTTTAACCGGCCACGTAAGTCCCCTAACCTCATATCAGTCTTAACCGGCCACGTAAGTCCTCTAACCTCATATCAGTCTTAACCGGCCACGTAAGTCCTCTAACCTCATATCAGTTTTAACCAGCCATGTGTAAGTCAGTTAACAACGTGCGTAGTCACTGTTGGCCGTGAACAACCGCTCAGAATGCAGCCTGAGGTCTTGGTATATGTCAGTAGACGGCTATTTCAATGCTCTGATTAAACTTGATTATGTCCTTTCAAAGCACTGTTGGCATTTGAAATGGGCGGTGTCTCTGCAGCTATAATCTAATATAGTACTAGGGCTGATCAGACTGTCATTTCTCCTGTGTGCGCTGACAGCAGGCCAAGGGCATCAATTCTGAAATATGTAATCGGTCAAAAACTGTGGGGTACATCAATCTGGGGCCGCTGTCCCTCTGGCTTATCTACTGCTTACTGCTAACTGGGACGTACCGATGCTGGCCCGTTGCAGACATGCAAATCTGCTGCCTGGCACAAACCCGATCTGCCGGTGCTGATGATAGATTGCACTAGGATGGATGGACGGTCATCAGTTTGTTCTTGCAGCAGCGAACTGTGTGAGAATGTTGTGTTGCCGACATTCAACGCCCAAAACTAATCAAGGCTAATGGAGCACTGTCATGGAATCACAGTAGTCATGATGACATGGAATGACACAGCTAACAAATGAGAGTCAGTGCTTGATTTTAAAATGGCATATTATCTATGATTTAGATCAGGGGTTCTCAACCCGTGGGTCGCGACCCCTCGGGGGGTCGCCAAATTATTTTAGGGGGTCCCCAAATTATTTTCAAAAAAAAAATTATTTTCACGATTTTTCAAAAATAGCAGACCTACAAGCTCGTAGCGCGCCACTCGGTGGCGCGCTATGAGCTTGTAGATCTGCTATTTTTCAATAGCTAAATTATAACAATGCTTAAAACACCAAAAGGGGTTCCCGCCCAAAATGGTTTAAGGTTATTGTAGCAGTCAATTTATATTGGGGGTCGGGAGGGGGCGGGGCGGGGGTCCCGAGACATTGCCAAAGCATTTCCGGGGGTCCCCGGCCAAAAACGTTGAGAACCCCTGATTTAGATCAGGATTGAGACATACCTACACTATGTGTATGGGCTGATTGCTCTCTCTCTCTCTCTCTCTCTCTCTCTCTCTCTCTCTCTCTCTCTCTCTCTCTCTCTCTCTCTCTGTCTCTCTCTCTCTCTCTCTCTCTCTCATGTGGATTGTCGTCACATACGAGCGTCTGAAGTCTCTCTCCTGAGACTATGACTATTCCTGAGACATCATGGTCTGCCTTTGATTGACTAGTGAATAATAGGCCTATCTCACAGCATTTCCCCGCCCCCTTTCCACGCCCCCTTTTGGAGCTAATGGTGTTATTTTTTCTGCGGTCCATATACTTCCATGTTAAAAGAGGTATTTTCACAAGCCACAAACTACCGTTTTGTAAAGGTAAGGTTTATTCTACTTATTTGAGTTGTTATACCATTGTGTTTTCTTCATATTATTATCTGTCTTTGACATTTTAACATTAGGAAATGTACTTAGATTCTCCAGAGAAGAAAAGTGTAAATGCCTAATGTTAAATGACACCACTAGCTACCGGAAGGGGGCGTGGAAAGGGGGCCTATAGTGATACAAACTAAAATGACATGAGGATTTAACAACCAGAGAGAGAGAGAGAGAGAGAGAGAGAATACAACAGCTAATCACATACAGTACCACCATGCTACTTTCAAGGCCGCAGGTACAAAAAAAAACCACACTCCATACATCTCCATCGTTAATAGAGCATGCCTCCAGGCGGAGATTTGTGCTCCACCGAGCGTGCATCTCTAGTTTCCTACGTATAAAGATCTCATTTGCAGTCGGAACGTGATTCATTTGTAGATGAACCGTAGCGACATGACATTTTGGGGAAGGTGGGTGGGCGGGTAGCCGGCGTCTCGGGTGAGAAAACACGCATATATAACTCATTTTGGGTGGGAACCCCTTTTGGTGTTTTAAACATGTTATAATTTAGCTATTGAAAAATAGCAGACCTACAAGCTCATAGCGCGCCACCGAGTGGCGCGCTATGAGCTTGTAGATCTGCTATTTTTGAAAAATCGTGAAAATATTTATTTCAGAAAACTGGAGGATTTAGAAGAATTTCTTTTAAATTTTGAGGTCAGGCCTAAATGGGATAAATTACCCTCCACTTCACTGCAGCAGGAGAGCAACGGCACGCTGGAAATGTTCTCTGCAGTGATTCCCCCCACATTTCCCTGACTGACTAACTGCGGGGAAATCACACACAACATTGCCCAAACACTCTAGCCCTCTTCCTCTCTCCCTCAGGCCTGCATAAATCAGGCAAAAACCCAAACTAAAATTATAGTTATTATAAAACAAATGGATTTGTGCCGCCTGGTTTAAAGAAAAAAAAAGATATACTTTTTTGTGGTCGCTGAACGGCCTCCTGATAGCTTGTTGCCGCTTGTCGGAGTCGGGTTAAGAGTTTTACTTTGAGTGACACGTAGGAGGGAGAGAGAGAGAGAGGGGGAGAGGGGGGGAGAGAGAGAGAGAGAGAGAGAGGGGGAGGGGGGAGAGAGAGGGGGAGGGAGGGAGAGAGATGGATTGACGGATAAAGGGGAAAGGCTTGTCAGGGAAATTAAAGCCCTCGGTAAACGAATGCTGAGCTGTCGATCTGCGAGAGCACTTGATTATAACATGCCACTGCACTGCAACGCAGCACCAATCCACCATGCACTCCATCTCTGTCTCTCTCTCTCTCTCTCTCTCTCTCTGTCTCTCTCTGTCTCTCTCTGTCTCTCTCTATCTCTCTCTCTCTCACTCTCTCTCTCTCTCTCTCTCTCTCTCTCTCTCTCTCCCTCTCTCTCTGTCTCTCTGTCTGTCTCTCTGTCTCTCTCTGTCTCTCTCTATCTCTCTCTCTCTCTCTCTCTCTCTCTCTCTCTCTCTCTCGTCTCAGCTATCTCTATAATTGTCTTCCTCTGGGCCTCTTTGTCATCTTTCTCTCAGTCTCTCCCTCTGACTCCACATCATTCAATCACGGTTCACCTTTTCTTTTCTTTTTTTACAGGCTTGCCTGGGCTTTTTTCCCCTCCCGTCCGTATTGCCATACATGTAATGGTGGCTAGTGGAGCGTGTGGAGATATTCTTCTCTGTATAATCAGACGCAGACAAGCACACAGAGGCGGCTTTTCCACCGGGTGGGAACCGGTTCAGTTCAGAACCAGTTTTTAGTCCATGAGCCAGACCTCCAAAATGAAGTGAGTGGGCATAGGCAGCTCCCGGCAGGATCCGCCGGGAGAATCTAGACGCAGCTGCGCGACATGAGACTAATTAATTAGAGCGACAGAGAGAGAGAGGAGTGTGTGTGTGTACGGGTGTGCGTGTGTGCGTCAATTTAACAAAGGTGCAGACGATCAGAAATCAAATCAGCAGAGTGAGCGACGTTTGCGCTACTCTATGCCGAATTGAAGTGGACTCTGTCCCAGACTTTTTTTTTCTCCCTGGAAATAAAAACGTCTGGGTTTCCGAGGCTATATGGAGGAGGAGGCAGTCCTTCTACCGCGGGAGGAAAACAGAGCCAACAAGCTGTCACGTTAGGCGACTGAACGATGACTTTAAAGGCAGTGTAAAGTGTAAACAGAACGTTTAATGGCGTTCAAGAGACCACCGCAGACCACTCAGTGCAAAGTTAAGCGTTTATACGAGAACGATATACCTGATTTAACGGTCTTCGGGTGGCACAGGGTTAAAAACACCTGTCCACCACCAACCACCACCACACAGTCTATAGAGAGTATGCGCATGCATAAAGTGAATGGCAGATCGAGTGGCAAATCGAGTGGCAAAGTGAATTTAATGTTGTTTAAAAGCATTTAATTCAATCAAATAGGACTTTTCTGTTTGGATGTAGGGGCTGTCAAGGCCAGAAAGTAGTTTTTTGTCACTCAGTAGGCGTTCCCGCATAACTTCCTGGTATGATGATGATGTCACACGCATACCCTCTATTGGGAATCATAACTTCCTGGTATGATGATGATGTCACACGCATACCCTCTATTGGGAATCATAACTTCCTGGTATGATGATGATGTCACACGATGATGTCATACCCTCTATTGGGAATCCGCCAGCTTGCCCCACCATCTACACCAGTGGTTCCCAAAGTGGGGTCCGGGGACCACCAGGGGTCCTTGAGGGAGTTCCAGGGGGTCCCCAGCTACTGTGAATGATAGTTTGGAACCAAATGGACCCTTATGTGTCTGTAACTCAGAGAGTGTTCAAATGGACCCTTATGTGTCTGTAACTCTGAGTGTACACATGGAACCAAATGGACCCTTATGTGTCTGTAACTCTGAGAGTGTACACATGGACCCTTATGTGTCTGTAACTCTGAGAGTGTACAAATGGAATCAAATGGACCCTTATGTGTCTGTAACTCTGAGAGTGTACACATGGACCCTTATGTGTCTGTAACTCTGAGAGTGTACACATGGACCCTTATGTGTCTGTAACTCTGAGAGTGTACAAATGGAATCAAATGGACCCTTATGTGTCTAACTCTGAGAGTGTACAAATGGAATCAAATGGACCCTTTATGTGTCTGTAACTCTGAGAGTGTACAAATGGAACCAAATGGACCCTAATGGGTCTGTAACTCTGAGAGTGTACAAATGGAATCAAATGGACCCTAATGGGTCTGTAACTCTGAGAGTGTACAAATGGAATCAAATGGACCCTTATGTGTCTGTAACTCAGAGAGTGTACAAATGGAATCAAATGGACCCTAACCTATTCTGGACGGGAACCCCTTTTGGTGTTTTAACTATGCATTATGTTATACTTTAGCTATTTAAAAATATCAGATCTACAAGCTCATAGCGCGCCACCGAGTGGCGCGCTACGAGCTTGTAGGTCTGCTATTTTTGAAAAATCGTGAAAATGCGGCACAAATCTGTGAATATATATTCTTTCAGAGCGAACGTTTTTTTTTAATTTCGACGTCGGGCCTAAATGAGCTAATGGGTCCATTTGGACTAGGGCCTACTGGAGTAGGGCGTAGGTGCTGGTTTAACCCCTCGCTGCATGGCAGGTGGGCCAGTAAGGTTTCAGCAGTGGTGGCAAAACACTGACATTTGTGAAGAGGATTAATTGGCATATTACAACTGAACTACACTGGGAGACACAAATCACACCAATAATTTGAAACTCAAACATTTCAAACTAATACATGAGGGGAGAAGTGTCTGTATAGAGGTCAAATTCCCGAGGGCTTTTGGGTGCATGAAGCGCATGTCAAATGGAATAGCAGAGAGGCATAAAAGGTAAAGCCATCCTCAATGATACGGGGCGAGATAAGAATATTCAGATTTTTTTTCCTTTTTTTTAATTTGTCAGTTCGCCTTTCGGCTAAATATTCGACATTTTGTAGTACCCTAAAGTTATATGTTAGAAATGTTGAGTAGGAGGAGCAGGAGTCTGACCTAAACACAGAGTCAGCGCTCAGTTGTGTACGTGTAGTTTATCTGGAACAGAAAACTGCTGGTCTGCAACTCTCCAAGGACACCTCTCAGTTCTTTAAAATCAAAGCAAAAAAGAAAAAAATTGTATTTCTGTTTTGAAGCAACATAAAAACCAACTGAGGTTTTCATGTTTATTAAACCTTTTCATAGATACAGTAGCTTGTTTGACTGCACTATCATCAGTGTTTTTTATAAATTCATATTTTCTTCTTGTTTCACACTATTTTCTATCACTGTTAACAGTTCTACTGCCGCTAATTGTTTGATCCAGTGTTGCGCCGCTGCATAATACCACATTCCCGCTATTTGTTTAATGCGTTTATTCTCTGTTTTAAAATAATTAAAAATAACAGCGCATTTATCCGTGACCTGATGACGAGGCCGTCGCGTTATGATGACGAAACCGGAAATCAAGTCATCATCTGGGCTGCTAGGCTTCTGGGAAATTGAGCCAATGCCAAGTGGACGGGGGGTTTGTTTGGGACTACACTTGCTCTGCACTTTGGTTTCGTTTTGCATTGTCATGCCGCTGGTGCATCTGATCATAACAAGACGAACGACCATTCTTTACCGGATTTTCGTGGTTGAAAGCTGCAAATACTTCAGCGTGTGCTCCAAAGGTAATAAAACAATGTCGGCAGCGTTGGATATTTGATTAAAAGGCGGGTTCCGCGGGTATGGCGTCAAACTGTTAATATGCATTTCAGATTTCTTAACAACTTAAGCAAGTAAACTTGACTTTCTTTTGTCCCTCTACACCAAGCCTCTTCACTGAAAATAGCCGATCTACAAGCTCACACACGCTCTTAATCCAGAACACTTTCAGAAAGCAGGGTAAACACAAGGTAATGCCTCAGTAAAAAGTGCCTCAGTAATCTAAGGATCATATAGGTATAAACCAAGAACCTACCAACAGTCTGAACATTATTATAATATCAAAAAAATAAATAACATGCACATTGAAACTACACAAACTATAGGTAAACAAATGAACACAAATGAACCTGAATTAATCTAAATTACGTTTTAACCTTTGTATGAGACTGCAAGGTCGTCGAGGCTAGAGAAAGTGCTACGGCAACTTCTATAATCTATACAGGCTATATTTTGTTCATTTCATCATTGAAACAAAGATCTCTATAGTGTTTGAGTGGTGAAACCACTCCAAGGAACAGCAATGTCCGTCCTAACCTATGTGACTATGTTTAGAGTACCAGTAGGGGCAAAAGTGGCGCTGTTGTGCCAGAAACAGAGAGAGAGAGATAGTGCTGCACTGTTGCCTGTTAATGAGAGACAGAGAGAGAGAGAGAGGGGGAGGTAGGGGGAGAGGGGAGTTGCACCACTCAGTTCACACGGGTGTGATTTCCACTGTATACCTGTCTCGGGGCAGGCTGACGCGGGGCTGCTTGGGACAGCGTTTGCTCAGGGTGAAGAGCTTCCGGATGATCTTCTGGGCCTTCCCCAGGACCAGCGCCGTGCTGGACTCCAGCTGGGCGTGGCGCTTCTGGACGGACAGGTCGCCCGACCATGACTTTGCGATCGTGGACACGTTCAAGAAGCGGTCCGTGGGCAAGCGCCTCAGGAAGGCCTTGAATTCTTCTAGAGAGAGAGAGAGAGAGAGGGGTGGGGGGGGGTGGAGGGGGGGGGGGGGGTTGGGTTATGGGTGGTAGAACAGGTGGTGAGGCGGAGGTGTGAAATGAAACGGCAGGGTGCGGTGAAGAGAGAGGAGAGAAGAACAAGATAAGTGGAATTAGTGCGGATACTAACTAGAGGTAGTTGGGGTTAAAAAGGAGATTATTTTAAACACCTCATTATGTGTGAGAACACCTGTTCATTTCAATGTCGTCATATTCCTGTTGATGTGCAAAGGACGACCGAGAACGTTCCTGGTATCACGTGGTTTCAGAGGTAAAGTATACCTGTGATATTTTAACCCATTTAGGCCTGACGTCTTTTTTTTTCTGAAAAACCTCATGTTTCTATATCAGTGGTTCTCAATATTTCATGTCAAGGACCCCAAAAATTATATGTAATATGCCTCCGCCCCCCATCTGAAAATATGTTGTTCCAGGGACCCACCCCCCAGAATCAAGATTTGAGTTAAAAACGTTTGCTCTGAAATAATATATATTCAAAGATTTGCGCCACAATTTTCACTACTTTTCAAAAATAGCAGATCTACAAGCTCGTAGCGCGCCACAAGCTTGTAGATTTGCTATTTTTCAATAGCTAAAGTATAACGTAATGCTTAAAACACCAAAAGAGGTTCCCGCCAAGACTGGGTTAATGAGTTGTCGTTTCCAAAGTGAACACCTGCACCTTAATGTGCGATTATGCTCTCACGCACCCCGCCATTAAAAGCACACCGGAAGTTACAATTACTGCTCTGCAATATTGTCATTTTGCAAACACACTCCTTATGGGAAGA
>NW_027637311.1:0-8545 GCF_951216825.1 Electrona antarctica | reverse complement strand
ACGGTCCCAGACAATGGAATAATACTAGACATCAGACAATGATAAACTTCAAACATGGTCTCCTTGGTGAAGAAAAACACCTGCTCAATGAATAGCATCTCGCTTGTAGCTAATGGTGTTTCTGTACTAACTTTGGCACATTTCATCAGACATAGAATGTCTGATGAAATTGACTGTACTAGACTGTTACAAAGGATATTACTATATGAAAATAAGCATAATGGTTTGAATGCTTTATCTTTGTATCTTTGAGAAGATTTGATTCAACTATTGTCTTGTCAACACTTTCTAAATTCTATGTTCACTGTCATCAGTTGTCATCATTATGATCAACGTTGAACAAAAGCTAACCATGGTTAATGTAAACAAAGCTACGCAGGGATGTACCAATGGCTAGTTAGTTGTTTGGCCAACCCAGAGCCTTTCTATTGGAGAGTTGCATCAATGAGGGGGCAGATAACGGCACCGGTCATGCTGTTCATGTAACTCGAAATAGTGACAAACGCTCATAGATTCCAGTGCATTCCGTAAACCTCCGGTTTCAGGGCTTTGTCACTATTCGCCAATAGAAGGCTTATGTAGAAGACCTGGCCCGATGAAGTCAACAGAGGTGACACAACTCTCCTTAAACGGCTCTGGGCAAAGTGCCAATCGAGGTAGTCCCATAGTCTGGAGGGACGATTGCCCATGATTGGCTAGTCTGTTGTTAGGCCAACTGTCCAAACAATGTTATAACTCCATCTGTCAGTGAGTGACTCTGACTCTACCATGTGTCGGTAAGGCTGGCCCTGTTCCTTCAGTCAACAACAAAACAGGTGTGCAGCCAAATTAATTACGGCTACCGGCTCCTCAATGAAATTAAATTAATAGACGTTTGCGTCTAACAAGAGCGTTTTTTTGACACGGGTAAATATTGACTCCAGAAGTGACTGGTGCAGTAAATGAGAATGGCACTGAAAATCGGTTCCTCTCTCTCCCGGGAGCGACGTGACTGCGACAGTGTGTTTTGTCGACGGCAGTCATAAATATGTATCGAGGGGGGGGGGGTGGGGGGGGGAGGTGAGGGGAAGGAGTGACAGCGATTGTTATCTCACGGCCTTGCCTTTTGTCAACTGTATGAAATGCAAGAATACCCCCCCGTCGGTCAGGCGAAATTATAAGTTCCACCCACTCGTATCAGAGGAGATGTCGGGGGCTCGCGGGAAACGCTCCTGGCATGTTTAACCCATTCTGGACGGGAACCCCTTTTGGTGTTTTAAACATTATGTTATAGTTTAGCTATTGAAAAATAGCAGATCTACAAGCTCATAGCGCGCCACCGAGTGGCGCGCTACGAGCTTGTAGGTCTGCTATTTTTGAAAAATCGTCAAAATATGTATTTCAGAAAACTGGAGGATTTAGAAGAATATCTTTAAATTTCGAGGTCAGGCCTAAATGGATTAATTAGGGCGGAATGAAAGTCCGCAGAGACGGGAGAAAACCTCCTCTCTCCATTATCCCTGTTCTCTCTTGTCCCTCGCTCTCTCTTGTCCCTCGCTCTCTCTCTCCCACCTCTCTCATTTGTCGAAAGGTGTAATATTCAGAGGGTTCTGTGCGCCGTTGGAGGAGAGAGAGCATGCTCGGCATAGCAATGCACAGAACGCACCGCCAATGCAAAGCCAACCGATTGCAATCGGCATGGACGGTGCCGCAAATAAGAGCGGACGTGTTTGTACAGGGAGACAGCTGCGACAGCACGTCCATAGAGGGCCTATCGAGTAGTTCTTCAAATCCCCCAAAATAACGCCATGTTTCTGACAGCATGCTGGCAACCGCTTTAACAAGGTGCCTCATTCTGTCACTCAGGAGGTGACCCATGTATGTCGTGAGCTTTAGCCTTGGTATGCGCAGTTGTGGACAAAATACTCAACCCCAGTACTTGAGTCAAAGTAATGTAGCTATACTCCTCGTCCAAAGATATTCAACAAAGTAAAGGTTACATTTTGTCAAATTTGCACTTGAGTTAGACTTTTTAGAGTTAGAGTTAGAAATTTTTTTAACTTAATTTTTATTTGCAGGTAAACATAAAATGACAATTACAGTGCAAGGGTTCAGATACATCATTAATATACAACATATTCCAGTCCATCTATGAATGTCCATCATTATTAACATTGGTGTCGTTTTGTTGACCTTTATATTCAGTCCATTTCTCCCATTTTTCAATGAATAGTTCCTCTTGTAGTCTCAATATATGAGTTAGTTTCTCCATTGCAAATATCTCCTCCACAATGCTCAGCCACTGCTCATAAGCTGGGGGTTCTGGTTTGTACCATAGCCTTGTAATTGCTTTTGGAGTACCTGCTTTTAAAGTTATTTAAGCATTCAAAAGTGCATGCCTTACAAAATACTAGTACAAAACTACAAGTACAAAGTGCATTTTGTTTTTGATATCAATGCTGTATTGAAATTTCCCCCCAAAGAATCACGTCTGCTATTTTATTTGAAATAGAGCTGAAGTGGTTCATTCATAATGTACTTTTTCCCCTTCCTAGAAATGTAGTAGAGTCAAAAATGATTTTTTTCTTTGAAACGTAGTGGAGTTAAAGTCTCTAAAAAGAAAAACTAACAATTTATTTTTCTTTCATGCTACCACAATATTTTGCATATAGTGGTCACGACATATGTACATGTTGTTATCTCTTTGGTATATTCCGTATGGGTGTGTCATATATTGTCATATTATTTGATTTACTGTATACCCTGAAATTCTTGAATAAACAAAAAAGAAAAAAATGAGAAAAAAGAAAAACTAAAACAAAGTATGGATGCTCAAAAAAGGTACAGCACTCAAGTAAAAATGTACTTCGCTACTGTCCCACAACTTAATCATGTGTTCCCTTCTCTCACCTGCAGCCCTCAAGGACCCGTGCAGCAAGGTGACCTGCAGCTACGGCAGCACCTGCGTCCCGTCTTCGGACGGCCTGTCGGCCAAGTGCATGTGTCCGCTGGGCTGCGTGGGCAAGCCGCTGCAGACGGTGTGTGGCAGCGACGGACACGACTACGCCAACGAGTGTGAGCTCCACCAGCACGCCTGCAGCGGCCAGAAGAACATACGGGTGCAGCACCATGGGTCCTGTGGTGAGTGTGTTGTGTTGTGTTGTGTTGTGTTGTGTTGTGTTGTGTTGTGTTGTGTTGTGTCGCTTATTCCTTACTGTCGGGCATAAACCTCTCATCTCTATTCCTCCTTTAGGCCTTTATTTTCCCTCTCCCCTCCTCTCCTGGTAAATGGTGCATTTATATAGCGCCTTTATCCAAGGCGCTTTACATAGATTGTGCATTACATTCACCCATTCACACACACATTCATACACAGATGGCAGCGGAAACCATGCAAGGCACCAACCAGCACATCAGGAGCAATTAGGGGTTCAGTGTCTTGCTCAAGGACACCTAGACAGTAACTCTGGGGGAGCCCGGGTTTGAACTGGCATCCTCTCCTCTCCTCTCCTCTCCTCCCCTCCCCTCTCCTCTCCTCTCCTCTCCTCTCCTCTCCTCTCCTCTCCTCTCCTCTCCTCTCCTCTCCTCTACCTCATACACCCCCACTGGCTTCTGTTGTTTCTTCTGTCCCCACCACTCTTTTGTTCCCTGTAATTCTCATTTGTCATTCTGGCGTTCGTTCCCGCAGTGTGAATGTGTCTGTTATTTAAAAGAGAGTGTTGAATGTTGAAAGCTTGTTTTGTCTGGAACTGCTTTTTGTTTTCCTCCTCTCCCTTTTCCCCGTTTGTAGTCTTGTTTTCACGGCGTAGAGGTTATTGTCTCCCAAGGCTCGTGACCTTGTGGCGTTTTGTCTCCTAACCGCCCAGACAGACCTAGAAATAGACAGACCCATGGAGAGAGAGAGAGAGAAAAGGATTCCCTGGCTTAGCGGCGCATGGCCACTGTGGTGCACACACTAACCAAGTACATTCACTCCAGTGAAAACGTGAAATGTACTGGACTTTCACTCAACTACAAGTCAAAGAAACAATTGTACTTTTTGACTCCACTACATTTCTAGGAAGGGAAAAAGGACATTATGAGCTTGTAGATCAGCTACAGTTTCACTATTATTGATAGTTGAGTACCGGCGATGCACACCTCTCTGGAGACGGAAGAGGGGGGGCACGAGGAGAGATGGATGTTCAGGTCCCCTGGCAGGAGCCTGGCAATATATATATCTAACCCGAGTCCCGCTGAAGCTGCGCTGAGTGGCCCTAACCCTAACTGGGCAGAGGCCCAGGGGTCCAGACAGCTCCGACGGACCTCTAAATCTTCCCAGAACCATTCCGTACCGAGCCTTGGCCTAGCGAGACAAAGTGTTGTTGATTTATCCGCCGCATGCCGTGGGCATTGCAGTCGGGCCAGCCACACGCTGGCTAATTGCAGCCTGTGCTCAGCTGTTGGGAGACTCGGGTCCTGGAAGTCCTTCCTTCCGTGTTAATGGGAGGTAATGGTTTCTCCCGCAGATAATGGGCTGGCTGGCTGGTCGCAGTGCTGTGTTGTAACATGGAGGCGAGACAGACACCCCATTTGGGTGTTTATATTTAGATAGCCTCCTCAGCGAGCCATCGGCATAGTGCTCACACAAACAAGAGGCTGCTCTCGCCGGCCAAGCGGCCCCTCTCTCTCTCTCCCTGTCCCTGCGCTGTTACTCTTTGTCTCTCAGCCAGGGCTTTGAAAACCCATTACACTATTCTCTCGCTATCACTCCATCTCTGTCTCCTCCTCTTTCTCTCTCTCTGTCTTTGGCCCTTCTCTCTCTCTCTCCATCAGTTTATCTCTGTCATTTCCTCCCTGAGCTCTCTCATTCAGATGAGGGCCTCTACCTGCTCTCTCTCTCTCTCTCTCTCTGTCTGTCTCGTCCATTTCTGTCTCCTGCTGCCTCTGTTACTATCTGTCTCATTCTGTCAGTATCCTCTCTCTCTCTCTCTCTCTCTCTCTCTCTCTCTCTCTCTCTCTGTACATTGACCTCTATCCCGGGGCGTGTGTGTGGAATGACTGGCCATCAGTTGTCCAGCGCATTAACACATCCGAGCGGTACATAAATCTTTCGTCTCCCTCCGTGCTTGAACGAGGGGCAGCGGGATAAGGATCCCGTCTCGAGACGTGTGCCCCCGACCCTTTCTCCTGACCCCTCCGTCCACCACCCGATTCCATTATGATCCTAGACGATATGGGCGGGCACGCCAGACTGCGATACGTGTGACCCCCCCCCCCAAAAGGAAAGGAGGGACGTAACAAGGACCATATCAAGCAGCTCATGTCTTCATCTATTTGACGCCTGTCTACACTAATATCATAGAACTCTACTCGTTTATGAGATACTGCTACAGTACTGTCTCTTCTCTTCTCTTCTCTTCTCTTCTCTTCTCTTCTCTTCTCTTCTCTTCTCTTCTCTTCTCTTCTCTTCTCTTCTCTTCTCTTCTCTTCTCTTCTCTTCTCTTCTCCTCTCCTCTCCTCTCCCACAGAATAAGGACACCAGGTTTAGTTCATGTGGTTAATACCTCCTCTGTGCTCTGATGTTCTCTCCACTCTCTCCCGGTGTCTCTCCACCTCTCCGCAGACCCCTGCAAGGACAGTGAGAACAGTCTGAACGTCTTGTGTCGTGTGGAGGCTCGTACCCGCCAGTCGGTGGTCTTCGCCCCGGCCGAGACCTGCACGGCGGACCCAGAGCCACTGTGTGCCAGCGATGGGCAGACCTACACCAGCGAGTGTGCCATGGTGCGCACGGGCATGCAGAGGGGCATCGACCTCAGGAAGATCCATGCCGGCCGCTGCAGGAAGCTAGGTACGAAGACAGACAGACAGACAGACAGACAGACAGACAGACAGACAGACAGACAGACAGACAGACAGATCTTTTGCATCATTCAACCTTTTACAGTGCCTTAAATCTTAGCCATGCTTAGCCTTCCATTTTGTCCAACTCTTTCTGATTAGTAAGTAATTAGTAAGCAGGCTTCACCCCACAGTTGCACTTATGCTTACTTAGTCCTTGAGAGTCAGCTACATGTGTAATTAAGTGCCATAATGAAAAAGATAATTGCAATAATTAGACAAAAATTAAACATTTAAAAAAATATATATTATTATTATTAGTATTACTACTATAATATTGTCAAGAGCACATCTTGAAACAATGTGAAATGTATTTGAGTTGTATGGGTGATACGTAGAGGAGGAATAGGCCTATCTCACAGCATTTCCCCGCCCCCTTTCCACGCCCCCTTTTGGAGCTAGTGGTGTTATTTTTTGCGGTCCATAGACTTCCATGTTAAAAGAGGTATTTTCACAAGCCACAAACTACTGTTTTGTAAAGGTAAGGTTTATTCTACTTATTTGAGTTGTTATACCATTGTGTTTTCTTCATATTATTATCGGTCTTTGACATTTTAACATTAGGAAATGTATTTAGATTCTCCAGAGAAAAAAAGTGTAAATGCTAATGGTTAAATGACACCACTAGCTCCGGAAGGGGGCGTGGAAAGGGGGCTGTGAGAGAGCCTATTACACCTCATCAGGACAGGACAGGAGATAAAACCCCCGAAGGCCCTATACAGTTACTACAGTACAGTATATGACACCACAATACAGATGGAATAGTTTGACTGTGTGTGTAATCCAGATGTTGTTCCACGGCACGCAGATAAACAACTGTAAGGTCTCGGGGTCTGTAGCTATCCATGCTAGCAGCAGCCTCCGCTGGCTTGATAAGAGCCTCGGGAGCTGCTATCTGTGGTATTAGAAAGCGCTACTTTAAGCCTTAGTCAACACAGAGCTGTCAGGCCGTTACAGTACGTCAGATAGCCATCGGACAAAAATCCAATTTCCCCGCTGTGTTGCTGCTGCTGCTGCTGCATGGTGAGCTAGCCACGGGCGGAGCACTGCCATGCCTCTGTAGGGGTCTGTGGCACTGACGTGATGGACCCCCCCCCACCCCCCCTCCACCCCCATCCACCGCCCTGACAAAGCCAAAGACAAGAAGGAGAGACGGCGGGGTCAACCCTTCTGTCAACAGAGGAGCGTGACGGAGCGTTTCACCCTGTCTTCTCCGTCTTTCTTGATGGAAGGATGCAGCGCGTTTGAGCTCGCGCAGGGCGTGGAACTCCTAGGGCTCCATTTTCGTCACCGCTAAACTCCTTATCCCTAAACTTCTTTGCCTTTTTTACTATTTTGAAAAACATTTTGGAATAGTTCAACTAGAAAATCTACATTGACACGTTGTGAGCTTGTAGACTGGCCATTTTAACTATTCAAAAATGTTTAGCAAAATAGTAAAAAAAGGTAAAGAAGTTTAGGGATAAGGGGTTTAGCGGTGACGAAAATGGAGCCCCTAGTCTCTGAAGTATTGTGTGTGTGCTGTAGGCGTGTTTGGGTGTAAAAAGCAAAACAATAAAAATAATGGTTGGTAGCGTGCGCTCACATTTGCGCGTGTAAGCAAAAATAAACCTCTCTGTGTTTCTCCGTGCGTGTCGCGTCGCCCCGTGTCTTTTCAAACGAGTGAACAATTCAATTTGAAACGGAACCGCCGTGAAATCATAGTCCTCAGCACATTACAATCTGGTACGACTGATGAAAATGGCCGCCTCGACTTGGTAACCATAGCATCATACATCGTTCGCTGTCGGGTGGAAACCTTGTATGTCCCAAACAAAACGCTTACTTTTCAGGAAATGGAAAAAGAAACTGTGTTCCGATGGAGTCAATGTAGTAATGTACATTTGTCACAAGCTTTTGTTAGCCCATTTACGCCTGACCTCAAAATTTAAAAAAAATCTTCTAAATCCTCCAGTTTTCTGAAATAAATATTTTCACGATTTTTCAAAATACATAATGTTTAAAACACCAAAAGGGGTTCCCGCCCAAAATGGGTTAATACTTTTTGTTCAATTTAAAACCCACAGACAGACAAAAAAATGTATTCTTATATAGTCCATCGGCTATTTTTGTTACTTTTTGACACTATCGTATGATGAAGTAGGATATTCATGTACGGAAAAACATACAACGTTGAGTTTAATCCTTTAATTGTGTACTTTTTAGACACGATTATTAACAGTACAAGAAGTGCAGCCAAAGGTTATTCTAAAAGGATAACACATTGTGGTCCATTGTACTCAGTTCATCAGTAAGACGTTACAATACGTGAAAGAGGGAGATACAAGCTTTCTGCCCCAACAGCATGAGGACATGCTTTAGCTCTGTCACCCAGATAAGACCCCATGTAATGAAGTGAAGCCCCGCCGCCTTTTAAAAGAAAAGGGGGAGAATCAATTGAATGGCGGGTTACAAATGTGATCCACTGATGAAGAATAGAACATATTCAAAGCATTGAGTGCTTCCAGATACAGGAGGAGTCCATTTCTAATGGCTTAGACTCACGTCGCTGACAAATGTTCTATTCATATTTTTCTTTTTATTCTTCCTTCCCATCTCTCCCTTCTGCCTGAGTTTACCCAAAATGTGAATGTGCAGCCTCCCCCAGATATGGTTAAAGTTTAGGGTTTCAGCAAAGCTCTGAAAG
>NW_027637312.1:0-7500 GCF_951216825.1 Electrona antarctica | reverse complement strand
GGGGGTGGGGAGGAGGGGGGTGTTTTGGGGTCTCACCCGTCCATCCTAACCAGCGGGACAAGCAACGCAGCAGGACGCGTAGAAGGATGAGTGGGTGAGGGGTTGTTGTTGTTTGACTGATGTTTGGGGCTCCATGTGGGGGACAATCTCTCTGCTCTTTCCTCAGGGCGGCACCAGCTCATGGCGTGCAGACGGAACAACGTTGGAGCTGCTAACCTCCTTTGCTTTACCCCCCCCCCCCCCCCCCCTCTCTCTCTCTCTCTGTGTGTCTCTATCTCTCTCTATCTCTCTCGTCTCTGTCTGTCCGTTCTCATCAGCATCATCACACGCTCATCCTCTCCTTTTCAGCGCTAAACATTTCTCAGGGCATCCGGTCCCGCTGTCACCTCGCTTAATGCCCTCCAGTCCATCCCGCTGTCACCTCGCTTAATGCCCTCCAGTCCTCGTCTTTCATCGCCACGTCTCCGTGATGCTCTCTGATCTCCACCTCTCATCCACTGGCCATAGTTCTTTCTTTTCTGCGTCGTCTCCCTCGTTCACTCCCTTCATCGGTACTCTGTCACAGTATCTGACCGTCCCGTTCTCGTCTCTGTGTCCCTGTCTCTCTCTCTCTCTCTCTCTCTCTCTCTCTCTCTCTCTCTCTCTCTCTCTGTCTCTCTGTCTTTCTCCGTGTCTGTATCTCTCTCTCTCTCTCTCTCTCTCTCTCTCTCTCTCTCTCTCTCTCTCTCTCTCTCTCTCTCTGTCTGTCTCACCCTCTGTCTCTCTTCCGCCTGTCTCTTTTCATTTTTTTCTTGCCTTTGCAGGTACGGGCATCATGTACTGTATACCAACATCTCTGATGTCCTGATTCCGGGAAGCCGACTGACTCTCCCTAGAATAACCCCCTCCTCCCGTCAATATCAGGGTTCTCATGACCTCCGCTTTATCTCTTGGAAGAGATTGTTGAGGCAAAGCCACGCGGCCACAGACAGAGATAAGGTGCTTGCTGGGGTCCTTGTCATCAGGGATTATTCTCTCTCTCTGTCTAAATCTTTCCTCTGCTGTGAGAACGACTTCAGTCGTATAGCGTGTCCCTCTCCATTGTCTCCTCCTCGCCTTCTCTGCCTTCAACCCGATTGACCGGATTGGCAATTCCGCAATTCCGTACATACACTACTAGAA
Source organism: Electrona antarctica (assembly GCF_951216825.1). Classification (NCBI taxonomy): domain Eukaryota; kingdom Metazoa; phylum Chordata; class Actinopteri; order Myctophiformes; family Myctophidae; genus Electrona; species Electrona antarctica. The sequence continues at coordinate 6,339 of NW_027637312.1, read as the reverse complement.
AACTCAAACATCTGTACATATTACACTGAAATCTTCCCCATTGTCCGCGACAGCGCCTTTCAGTTGGTTACCATGAGACTCCACTCTCACGTGACGTGTCGGCTTGTTGACACAGTCATCCAAGTGTTCATGTATACATCATGTTATACCCGCCCAGCGCTGCATTGTCTCTGCATGCTATCTATGGGGGCTGGAACGCACTGTTAATTCCGTCGACTAAAAACTTTAACGAAAAATGTTCGCCGACTACCGTTGTTTTCCCTGACGAAAAGAAAATTTAAAATAAATACAAACTAAGCTAAGACTAAATATATTGACACTTTCGTCGGCAAATAAAAACTAGGCAAAAATGTTAGGGAGGGACTAGTGGAGAAGAGATTGGGTAGAATAAAAGACAAGTCATTTTATGTGTGGTTGCACTCGGGCATCGCTGCAGAACTGATTTATGTGCACGCTCCTGGGTGCCCGTGCAGAGAGGGGGGGGGGGGTTGAAGAAAGTGGCCAGTGATTTGTTTGACATCGAAACACTATTAATTAAAATGCAGGCTACCAGAAGGTTTTCTTTCTCCCTCGCTTTGTCTCTCTCGTTGACTGGTCCTCTACACTCCCTCGAGTTGGTGCTGCTATCCATCTGTCATGGATTGGCAATCTTTGACATGCATGGATGTGCAGTTGTGCACTGTGCGTGCGTAAACACACCACTTCACAACGACTAGCTTTACAAAACTGACGAGTGTCAATAGCTATATGCATATAAATGGTCCATTGTTGTGTGACCTGCTAGCCTAGTATAGGTGTACGCACACAACATTTCTCAAGGGTGCACCAGCGCGAAGGCACCCGCAGGAAGGGCACCTATGCACTAGATGTGAGCTAGATGTGCTATTTACAGCATGCAACCAACTGTAAGATCAGGCATTTATATGCCGCCATCAAGGCCTGCCAAAATCAGGCATTACGCCGCCATCAAGACCCGCCAAAATAATAGTCAACTAAAATCTTATGACATTTAGTCGACTAAAACTAGACTAAAACTAAGACTTTTCAGCTGACTCAAATATGACTAAGACTAAATGAAATTTTACGTACTGTACTGTACTGTAGCAGCAAGTGGCATTCAGGTGTGTGTGTGTGTGTGTGTGTGTGTGTGTGTGTGTGTGTGTGTGCGTGTGCGTGTGCATGTGCGTGTGCGCGTGCGCGTGATGCACACGTCTGACACACCGTCCTAACACTTAGGAACACTTCTAGTCACCTGCAGAGGCAGGTGTGGCAGACAGCGTGGCACAGAGTGAAGTGGAACGGATGTAAATTCATGCGCACCAAGTACTTCAGATGCCTCACTAGAGCCCGACGAGACCGCTGTGGCGTAGGTTCACCGCGGCAGGCGACGACGCCAGACCGCTGTGGCGTAGGTTCACCGCGGCAGGCGACCACGCCAGACCTCTGTGGCGTAGGTTCACCGCGGCAGGCGACCACGCCAGACCTCTGTGGCGTAGGTTCACACCCACCTTTTCAGACTCGCATTCCCCACCTAATTTTTTATCTAGTTCTTTTCCTAATAAAGTTGTTTTTATTTTGTTTTAGGTATTTTTTTGACTACTCAAAATATATTATCTAAAATATTATGGCTGGTGCCACATGTGTTGTGCTGCTTGTGCATGACGCCCGTGTAACCTAACCATTGTCTATCCATTGACATATAATGTCAGATGTCGGTCAGACTGCAGAGGTATCGTCAGGGCACTAGTGGTGGCATTTAAGGTACTGGAGTCTGGACTGGTGTGCATTAATTTTGCTCCGTTCCACTCCATTCCCCCAGGCCCCCTGCGTCATGGTCGGGACACCTGCCCACCCCACCTGCTTCTCATGCATTCCAGCCAGCCTTTTTTTCATTTTTTTCCCTCTGACTGCACACGGGAGAGCCCTCGTTCTCTCCAAGAAGGCAATCAAGAGGATGATTAAATAGCTGCTGACATGCATTTTATTTCTCTCTCTCTCCCTATATTTTGAAAATCGTTGTTGATTGCGTCTGAAGGAACGGACGGCGGGGCTTTGGAAAATTGGAAGCTGATCCCCCCTCATGATGGGAAAGTCTCGCCTGTCTGAGGTTACAAAGAACAGCCAATTATCCCTGTCCTCAGCTGTGGGGACACGGGGAGTGCACACATGCACGTGCACACACTCAGGGGCCATCCAGACGAGGACGTATTCTGCGTTACCCGGGGAAGTATTTAGCCGATCTGCCCTTTCTGTCACACGGAGACGGCGTTTTTGGGGACTTACCGGCTAATTTTGAAACCACCTTCCAGAGTGGGAAAGTTTGGAGACACGACTTTGTCGTCTTCATGTGTACAGAGAATATATGCATTTAGCCTACACTACACGCAGCTTTCTCTGGGTGTCCGGAGCTCTACCGCTCTCGTCTGGACTACATGCATAATTAACATAACCACAATATGGAAGCAGGAAAGTTTTATATCGTTTACAAACGTGCGCGGCTAACAGCCCGAGCCCTGAGGCACCTCAGTGGTGGAAGAAGTACTCAGATATTTTACTAAAGTACAAGTAGCAATACTACAATATAAAAGTACTCTGTTGCAAGTAAAAGGCCAAAATGTTACTTGAGTAAAAGTACAAAATGTACTTAAATTGCCAAAAGTAGAAAGTACTTAACAGTTTGACTGCGGAATGAATTAATCACAATAGATCCCGTTGACTGCCTAGATTTCACTAACCTTTGAAGAACCACCGCACCGACATGATCGTTGCTTTTCATGAAAATCCACTTTAAAATGGTGTGATCCTTTGTCGTAGTGTTGAAAAATAATCCAAAGTGGTGAATCGATCAACAACAAAGAGCGGAGGAGGAACGCTCCCGCTGCGCGCTGTCACCGCCATGTCATTGGGCCTCAATTTCCCAGAAGCCTTTGCATGCCAGTGTGACTGAAAAAATTGCGGTAACGTCATCCGAACGCGTCACCTATCCCACTCTGTCCGATGGAAACCCTGTAAGTCTTAAAACGTATTAAAACGCAAATTAAACAATGAAAACATAACTTGTGTAACTCGTTATTGGGAGGGAAGCTGTTCTACATCAATTAACTTGTGTAACTTGTGAATGGGAGGGAAAGTGTTGCAGAGTGTCCCATATTTCACAAGTTTTCAAATGTATAAAACTAGAATCTTCTTACGCCACACGGTCTGTGTTGTTTCTCTGTGAATATAGTGTGTGACACACACACAAACTGTACATTTTCAACGAAGACTGACAGTTTGTGTGTTTGGCCACTGATCGTGTTGTTTCTCCGTGAATAAGAGAGAGAGAGAGACATAGATAATCCCTGGTGTTGTTGCTTCACGCACGCACGCACGCACGCACGCACGCACGCACGCACGCACGCACGCACGCACGCACGCACGCACGCACGCACGCACGCACGCACGCACGCACGCACGCACGCACGCACGCACGCACACACACACACACGCACACACACACACACACACACACACACACACACATGCGCTCACGCACGCGGTGGCCTGCTCTACATGTTTGCGCCCCTCTGACAGAACGAAATAGGACCTGACATGCTCGTCGCTGCAGAGCTCGTCGTCCCTAAAATCAAGTCACCGTCGCACCAGTCAACTCGGCCACTTTTAATTACCAGGAGAGACGCGTCGGCCGCTTTTGGCTCTGCCTCAGCAGAGATTTGTCAAGATTAATTGAATTTGCCGTTGCTAATCGCTCTAGTAATGCCTCATCTCTCATGTCTGGCTGGGCATGTTTGGGCATCGCCGGTGTCATTTGAGGATGACAGGCAGTTTATTTTTTTAATATAGGTGAAGAAAAGACAGACGATATGTATTGTTGTTGTGGCAGCTGAGACGGCGCGCGTAGCCAGCTTGACATGCGCGCGTGTTTGCGTGTGTGACATCTGACAGGGTCCCCTGTGTGCGTGTGTCACACGGGCGCCATGTCACCAGTCACCTGAAACGCAGCGGTGACAGGCAGATCCGAATGGAGACGCACACTCGCACACACACACACAGACACACACAGACACACACAGACACACACAGACACACACGCACACCCTGCCGTCGGCTAGAGCTCAGATGAGGGAGGCCGACGGGGAACCACACTGCGGCGCATCGTCGCCTGCTGTGTCTGATTGGCTGTGTGTGATCTGCTGTGTCTGATTGGCTGTGTGTGATCTGCTGTGTCTGATTGGCTGTGTGTGTGACCGGCGATACCGGATACACAACACCCACCCACGAGTCAGATAACGTGGTGGAAATTGTACTCACATGTTTTACTTAAGTTAAAGTATCAATACTGAAATAAACAAGAAATACTCTGTTACAAGCAAAAGTCTGGAATATAAAATGTACTTGAGTAAAAGCACAAAAGTATTGGCATCGAAATGTACTTAAAGTACTAAAAGTAAAAAAAAAAACCTCATTATGCAGAATGTCCCCTTCAAGTTTTCAAATGTAGAAAATAGCAGATCTACAATGCGACACAAGACACAAGTGCTTTGTAATAATAATCAAAATCTACAAAGTACTACTAACTAGTAACTAAAGTTTTCAAATAATTGTAGTGGAGCAAAAGTACAATATTTGCCTCTGAGATGTAGTGGAGTAGAAGTACTACTGAGATGTAGTGGAGTAGAAGTGGAGTAGAATGCCTCTGAGATGTAGTGGAGTAGAAGTACTGAGATGTAGTGGAGTAGAAGTGGAGTAGAATGCCTCTGAGATGTAGTGGAGTAGAAGTACTGAGATGTAGTGGAGTAGAAGTGGAGTAGAATGCCTCTGAGATGTAGTGGAGTAGAAGTACTGAGATGTAGTGGAGTAGAAGTGGACGTATTGAAAATTTGATATACTGCAGTAAAGTCCTCAAAAATAAAGTACAGTACTTGAGTGAATGTACTTAGTTATAGGGATGTCCGATATTATCGGCCGATATTTGCATACAAATGTAATATATCGGAAAATACCTTTATTGGTTTTAATTCATTGAAATGTCTCCCGAATTTATGATAATAGTTTATTTTTATTTATTTTTATTTCGAAAACCTTACATTTATGAATGCATCCAGCGGGGCATCACAATAAAATTAGGCATACAATGTGTTAATTCCCCGACCGCATATATCGGTTGATATTGGTTGATATCGGTATCGGAAGTTAGGAGTTGGACAATATCGGGATATCGGATATCGGCAAGAAAGTCACTATCGGACATCCCTACTTAGTTCCCTTCCACCCCTGTCCTGTCCTCTTCCCTTTCCCCCCAAAACCCCTAAAACGAGCCCCGTGAGGCCTTCCTTCCTTACAGCGACACAGCAGCCATAACAGAGCAAGACAAAACGCCTCCGCCCAACTCTCATTTCACACTGAAACACTGCCACAGCCTGCTTTAGCCTGCTGCATTCCATTAAGACATCACAGATTCACACACACACTCACGCACACTCACGCACGCACACACACGCGCGCACACACATACATACACACACATGCACACACAGCTGCATCTTGTATTTACTGCATTGGAAACCCCTACACTGCAGTGTTAACACATGCACAACGCACATGCACACACGCACGCACGCACGCACGCACGCACGCACGCACGCACGCACGCACGCACGCACGCACGCACGCACGCACGCACGCACGCACGCACGCACATACACACATACACACATATACACACACACACACACACACACACACACACACACACACATACACACACATCTACACAGAGTCAATGTAAATCTACCCTACGAGGGAACTCTACCTGCAGCCCACCCCCCACCCTCAACCCCTTCCCCCAGACAGAACACAGCGCTACATCATTATCGATTCCTAATGCTCTCCAAAGGGGGCTATCCGTGCAGGGCCATACGGGGCCCCATTAGGGCTTGTCCTGAAAGCCCCGCTATTTCATCAGCTGTGATTTATCGTGTTAATAATATGCACATAGCGGCTGTGTGGCTGAAGAACTGGCTTCTTTATAGAAAAAGTGCCTACTCAGATCGTATAAGACCGAGTTATATACCCGGGGTGGCGCTTTCACTGAACATAATAGCCAATATACAAGCTCACAGCGCGTCCTTCTGCGGCGCTTTGTGAGCTTGTAGATCAGTTATTATGTTCAGGAGCACGACACCGGCACGCAACTATATATAAATCTGGCAATTTATAGAGTCTGTTCAGCTGTTCCTCAGTGGCTACCCACTTCACATTCATGTACTGCAGCAGCTCTGTCACTGTTTCACTTTATGAAATTGATTCCCCCGCCCCCAAACACACACACACACACAC
>NW_027637313.1:12500-22500 GCF_951216825.1 Electrona antarctica | reverse complement strand
ATTCTTAACACTTTGAGAGCCCACGCTTAACTGCCCAAAATCACTTTCACCTAGAAAATCCATTCACATTTTTTATAATTCAGCTGACTGTGGAGACACATGCTGGAACTTTTTACTTTGAAATGTTTTATAGTTTCTGAGTTATTTAATTTAAACGCCAAATGCATTCTCAATGGCAAAAAAAACAAACTTTTGCACCATGTGTTAAAAAAAAAAAAAAAAAAGTGTTTTGATTTTTCTGATTTTTTTTAATAAAAAAAAGAATTAAAAAAAAAAAAAAAAGAAAACTTTTTTTTTTTTTTTTTTTTTTCCAAGACGTCCACAGACGTCTTGGGCTATGCACGTTGCGCAATACCCAGGACGTCCACAGACGTCTTGGGCACAAGATGTGTTAAAATAAAGCTTTTCTAATATCGATGTTTAAACTGTGGGTTAGTTTTTTGGAAGGGATTTTAACCCTGTTCACATCAAGGTCCATTACTTATTTATTCTGCATTCTGAGCCACGGACCACCATTTGATGACATTTAGCCTCTCAGACCCAAAACGTAGAATATGTTCTTTTTAGATAAGATTTTGCCCACAATTCCATCCATGCTGTATTGATGTTGGTACCATTAGGAGAGATAACATGATGTTGGTACCATTAGGAGAGATAACATGATGTTGGTACCATTAGGAGAGATAACATGATGTTGGTACCATTAGGAGAGATAACATGGTGTTGGTACCATTAGGAGAGATAACATGGTGTTGGTACCATTAGGAGAGATAACATGATGTTGGTACCATTAGGAGAGATAACAGGATGTTGGTACCATTAGGAGAGATAACATGGTCTCGGTACCATTAGGAGAGATAACATGGTGTTGGTACCATTAGGAGAGATAACATGGTGTTGGTACCATTAGGCGAGATAACATGATGTTGGTACCATTAGGAGAGATAACATGATGTTGGTACCATTAGGAGAGATAACATGGTGTTGGTACCATTAGGAGAGATAACATGGTGTTGGTACTATTAGGAGAGATAACATGATGTTGGTACCATTAGGCGAGATAACATGATGTCGGTACCATTAGGAGAGATAACATGGTGTCGGTACCATTAGGAGAGATAACATGATGCCGGTACCATTAGGAGAGATAACATGATGTTGGTACCATTAGGAGAGATAACATGGTGTTGGTACCATTAGGTGAGATAACATGGTGTTGGTACCATTAGGAGAGATAACATGGTGTCGGTACCATTAGGAGAGATAACATGATGTTGGTACAATTAGGAGAGATAACATGATGTTGGTACCATTAGGCGAGATAACATGATGTTGGTACAATTAGGAGAGATAACATGATGTTGGTACCATTAGGAGAGATAACATGGTGTTGGTACCATTAGGAGAGATAACATGGTGTTGGTAACATTAGGAGAGATAACATGATGTCGGTACCATTAGGAGAGATAACATGATGTTGGTACCATTAGGAGAGATAACATGGTGTTGGTACCATTAGGAGAGATAACATGATGTTGGTACCATTAGGAGAGATAACATGATGTTGGTACCATTAGGAGAGATAACATGATGCCGGTACCATTAGGAGAGATAACATGATGTCGGTACCATTAGGAGAGATAACATGGTGTTGGTACCATTAGGTGAGATAACATGGTGTTGGTACCATTAGGAGAGATAATATGGTGTCGGTACCATTAGGAGAGATAACATGATGTTGGTAACATTAGGAGAGATAACATGATGTTGGTACTATTAGGAGAGATAACATGGTGTTGGTACCATTAGGAGAGATAACATGGTGTTGGTACCATTAGGAGAGATAACATGATGTCGGTACCATTAGGCGAGATAGCATGATGTTGGTACTATTAGGAGAGATAACATGATGTTGGTACCATTAGGAGGGATAACATGGTGTTGGTACCATTAGGAGAGATAACATGGTGTTGGTACCAGTAGGAGAGATAACATGGTGTTGGTACCAGTAGGAGAGATAACATGGTGTTGGTACCATTAGGAGAGATAACATGATGTTGGTACCATTAGGAGAGATAACATGATGTTGGTACCATTAGGCGAGATAACATGATGTTGGTACTATTAGGAGAGATAACATGGTGTTGGTACCATTAGGAGAGATAACATGATGTCGGTACCATTAGGAGAGATAACATGATGTCGGTACCATTAGGCGAGATAACATGATGTTGGTACTATTAGGAGAGATAACATGATGTTGGTACCATTAGGAGGGATAACATGGTGTTGGTACCATTAGGAGAGATAACATGGTGTTGGTACCAGTAGGAGAGATAACATGGTGTTGGTACCAGTAGGAGAGATAACATGGTGTTGGTACCATTAGGAGAGATAACATGATGTTGGTACCATTAGGAGAGATAACATGATGTTGGTACCATTAGGAGAGATAACATGGTGTTGGTACCATTAGGAGAGATAACATGGTGTTGGTACCATTAGGAGAGATAACATGGTGTTGGTACCATTAGGAGAGATAACATGATGTTGGTACCATTAGGAGAGATAACATGGTGTTGGTACCATTAGGAGAGATAACATGATGTTGGTACTGTTCGGATATTTGGCGATGTTGTGCCCGGCTCCGACCAGCCCATGCAGTAGGCAGAGTTAAAGGACTAACACGCACAGTTGAACTAAATGCTCCCAATGATAGCTTATATTTGATGAACTCAAACGTGCATTTTATAGGGTTTTTATTAATTCATATTAATTAAACACTTACACTCATACATTCACACGTTCTGTTCACTCTTCCCCTAACTTCCCCCAACACAAGATGAATTCAGTATCCCGGATTCTGGGTTACAGTCCTATTGGTACAGTTCTATCTGCTCTGTCGGTAGGAGTTCTATCATTGGAACACTCTAAAACTCCCAGAATATGGTACAGTTTAGCTTGTCATTGTTGTTTCTCAGACTTAGTTATTAATCATGTGGTTTTAAATCTATCTTATCATAATCAAATGGTAATCAAATGGTGATTAAACAATGATCGGGAGACAAGAACACAGATGACATTTGGTTACAACCTAAACATCATATTACATCAATTATTAATAATGTACAATTATATCGCATAATACATTATAGCATATAATTACCGCTGGTCTCTGCCTAGACATGTCACGTTCGATGGTATTTGGTGAATCTAATTTACACTTTGTGCCATACAGAATAGTCAATGCAGCCCTCTGACTGATCCCACCTCCATACTGACACTTTCAGCCAATCAGATCCCACAGACCATCCAGCTTGCACCTCTGGCTACAGCAGCTCCTATTACAGTCCCTGTAATGTCTAACTACTTTAAACTGCTTAGATTATTACAGGTATTTATCATTTAGCCTTTTTACCAACCCAATATATAATAGGTTATTTAGAACACATTTACACAATTGAAAGGGATTAAAGATAGGTTACTTCAATTATTGTATGTTCTATGCTGAGTTGACTCTCCCTGTGAAGAGGAGTCAATAATGGCCTGTCTCACAACAGGAGAAGGGCCGTAAAACCCCCGATAACCACCGGTTTGTTTGTAGAATGGAATGTGGGGACCTGAGCTCTCTCACCCTAGAGGAACTGCTTAATCTCCAATCAATCTGACCCAATATATAATTTCTCATTATGAGTACAAATCTCGCACACCCATAATTATCCAAACACCCCTCACGCAGTGATGAAAATTGATCTGGATATTCATTTTTCATAAACTGAAAGATTATTTTTGATATTAATTTTTTTTCGGAAATATTATTTTTTTTGATATTTGGGCGCATGCCATTTTTAGTAATTTCGGAACCTGTTAAATAATACTGGATCCACATACTGAAGTTATAACATTATACAACTTTGAAAAACACATTAAAATAAAACACAACCCATTAACTGCATAAATCAATAAAACAATGAAAATAATAAAAGGTTTACATGCGTCGATATCGTGGACATTTTTTGTAATTATCCCAACGCACCCTTAAGTATTAAAATCAGTTACAGCTAATCAAACTTATGTATACTTCTATTAATGTGGTGCAGTGCATCTCCACTTTGTAGGAGAGAAGCTTTTTCATGTCAGTTAGGGGTCACCTAACTGACATGAACTTTTGGTCACCTCTGTCCGTTTAATTTTATGGCTGTTTGCCCGGACAAAGCTTCAGACTTATCTAAACAACCCCCTTGGTTTGAGGAAGAAGGACAGTTTATTTTCCACACAAGACTGGTTCCTTATCTTTAAGAAAACATGACCTCCTGTGCCCCCCACCTGAAACGACTCTTTTGGTTGCAGAATGGGGCCCAGTTGGTAAACACATGTTTAAACAATGCAGTTTATTACCCCTGGTTATTTTCCTAACCAAACATGATTACAAACTTGTCTTAGTATTTTGTCACCTTGCTAGGAACTTCAAATTGTGATTTTAACAAGATAACCGATTTTGCATCTCAACAACTTGGTATCATTTGACTTTTTGGATTTTTTACTTTGACTTTTACCAAAAGCAACCCAATTGAAAATTGCAAAACCTTGCAACATTTTAACCACATTATGTGTCTTTCACACATGCAGTCTTTGTGCTCGTGCCTGTTTAGTTTGTGCGTGCGCGCACACGCGCTCACGCACAAAACCCACTTGCACTTTGAGAGACAATGTTCCCCCCTCCCAATCGAAGGAAACTTAATCATTTTACCAGCATTCTTTCACATTTGTCCATTGGGACTTAATTGGCACAAATTAAATCCATTTACCTGTAACTTGTTATTGTACAGATATAATGAACCCACATACATCATCACATTTATATGCACTGGTAGACACACATCTCGTCTGTGAGTGTGTGTGTGCGTGCGCGTGCGTGTGTGTGTGTGTGTGTGTGCTGTGTGACCTCTTGTTGTCACTCCCCAATTGTTCCCTGCTGTAGGAAAAACAAATGGGTAGAGAAGCATTTCACATGCTACTCTTTCTGACCCAGTTCTGATCTCGCTGGCATGAAAGCGTTCACCCACCCCCATCTTTTTCCTTTTCTAGGATCTAAAAGGACAGGAGCCATTTTGGCCTTCTTCTCAGCCGCTTTACAAACTCGACACAACAAATGTGTCGACACTGCGGTTTTCTGTACCAGACTGGACTTTGCCATTCCCGGTTTGCCACCCTTCACGGGGGCAATCTTCGGGTGACCCCTCACGAAAGTCACCCCAGGGTGCTTCTCTGGCTCGCCTGGACCCCTCACGGGACCCCTCACGAAAGCCACCCCAGGGTGCTTGGCGTGTGTGTCATGCACCTCCCCCACCGCCTCTTGAACGCGTGGACTGGCACCAGTAATGCCACAAATCACGCTCGGCGTTTCTGTGGTGAGAAGGATCGACGACCCGTCGGCCTTGCCCACAACGTCTGCGGGCATGGCTCTGATGATGAACGGTGAGGCGTAGGCAGCCTCCTCCTCCGGAAGGCCGCTCGCCTGTTCCGCTCCCGTTGACAGCTCTGCCTCTGCTGTCGGTTCTGCTTGTCCAACGTCGATGTTCGGCGATTCCTCCTCTGTTGAAGGCTGCGGAACTGTCGCGTGGTGGTAGGCTCCCTCAGCTCTGCCCCTAGCCGCTCTTGGCCTGCAAGGGTACTGACTGAGGGCCGGTGTAGAGAGCCCTGGGCCCCCTGCATGGTTACTGCAGGAAGCACCAGGCTGTGCCTCCGTTGTGACAGGCTCTATCTGCTCCCAGCCCGGATGACTGGTAGCCCTGTCTCTTCGCCCCTCTGGGGCTGTCCCGGTCCCCGCTGGCACCGTCTCCGCTCCGCCCGTCTCTGCGCTGGCGAAAGGGTCCGTGATGTCACATCTCGTGACGTCTGGTGCTGCGTCTGCGGGCTGGATGCCCCTCTCCTCTGGGGCTCCTATGTTCCTGCTCTCTGCAGGACACTCACAGAGGCCTGCTGTGACGACACCTCTGGCTACCCTGTCATTCTCCTGACAGATAGCAGCCCTGATCACACGGTATCTTTCACTGTTGTACTGTTTAACATATAAATTCAGTAATTCATTTTCTATGTGTGCGAGTCTATCTTCGTTTTGTTCCTGAAGGAATATCTCGTAATCTGACGACGCGTCTATCACACCGTCCATCGCCCTGTCCAGCTCAGCAAAACTTTCAGTTATCTCACTGGATGAACCCCTGTCCATACAAAGATCCACCCTATAGGTTGTGCTATCAAATATAGCTTGAGCCTGTGAGCTTTGTATCTGTAGCTCATTTAAAGAAGCCATTTTTCCACCCCCTCTGTCCCTCCCTTTAACAAACAGTACAGGAACTAATTGGACTGGGTTAGTGGTTTAGTTGACTTCACAAATCATTCATTCACTCAAGTAAATGGTTAGTTTTTTGCCCAGCTTTAATTAGCGGACTCTGACATTACTTGTTCTCAGAGAAGCCCATACTTCCCTGTTAAATACCTTCACCAAATAAACCTTTTTATACTATAACCTTTTTATATTATATAGATTATATATAATATAAGTATATAGATTTATATTGGCCGTGGGCGGTCAAACTCTATAGCCTTCCGTTAAACCTGGATTACAGGTTTTGCTAGATGCGTCACGCAACAGTTATTATAGACACGCCCTTCCTTTATGCGCACTTCAAAGCATGCTTTCAGCGTTAAACATTATTGACTGGTAAGATTATTACATCGCCTTTAATGCTGAGTTTAAAACCCTATTTTGTTCTAAACATTTATCACCGCTATTAATTACTACTTTGGTAGATTATACCGCATGACAGTAATTACCAGTCCCCCTGCACTGTCTCAGCACATTGGGACATTGCATGACAGAAAGAGGAATTTCCCCCCCCCTCACATGCACTAAACTGCTGTTCTCCTTGGTGCCCAACACCCAGCAGGAAAACACTTTTATTGTGGTTACTATAAAAAGCACCTCTCTTGGTTTAAACGACCGGTGTCTTATCCGGTCTCAATTAAACTTTATGTTTGGTTACAAATAGTCTTAAATAATCAGTTTCCTAAACTGACCGTCGATTAGAACTTTGCCCTATCGAACAATGACTCCCAAACCATTAGTTAAACCCGCAGTCACTTTTTGTGGCTCACGGTTTTAACTGCTGTTTCCGCATGGACCCATACCCACATGGAAACAGTTTAACGGTGCCGCTCAGTTAGTAGCACAAATCAAAACGGCATGCCGTCACGGCAGCATTTATAGTTTGATTTAATCCTATGGATACTAACAACTGCGGCCTCGCATTCACGTGCGCTGCTATCAACGCACGGCTTGAAGTTCAGTTGAATAACGTCACACCAGAAAAACCACAATCAAACGGGGTGCCGTCTTTCGGCCCCAATTCTGTCTGATTTAATCCTGTGGTTATCAGTGTGGCACGATTCAACTCTGTGTGCTGGTCCCAACACACAGTAATTTATCTTTGTTATAAATTGTGGTCACTTTAGTGACTATACACCGATCTACGCTGTTTAGTTTAACAGCACGGCAACTGAATAAATTCAAACCGTCTCAGTTGAACTATATTCTTGATTACAACAACTTTAAATTGCAGATCCCCTTTAGTGACTGCTATTTAAAGCCCTTTACAACGCGGTAGCAATTTAAACTGTAATATGTCAAACGGTTTCGGTTCAGACTATATTATATCTTAAATATGCCCGGGCGCGTTGAGCTGCACGCTGATCCCAGCGGCACTTTCTTTCTGTTCAAACTAGGCACTTTTAGTGGCTCTATGGTTTAAACAGTTCGCACGGCGGCGAATTAACTTTCGCTCGGCGGCGAATTACTATGCACTGATCCCAATGCACAGTACGACTGCCTTTAAATTGTGGTCACTTTAGTGACCACTAATTTAAAGTTCTTTAAACGCGGTAGCGATTGAAACCATAATATGTCCAAACGGTCTCAGTTTAGGCTATATTATGCTTCCAACCGCCCGGCCGTGATGTAAAACTGTGCGCTGATGCGCACGGTACAGATCTTGTCGCTGCACGCAGCGATTTACACTAGCAATATGTCTAGATTATAGGCTGTATTACGAGTCAAACCGCCCGGCCACGATTTAAACTGTGCGCTGATGCGCACGGTACAAACTTGTTTTAAGTCACGTCACGTCAGTGACGCTCTATGATTTAAAACTGTAATATGTCTAGATTATAGACTATATTAAAACTGGTAATATGCCTAGATTATAGGCTATATTACACTTCGCTGCTCGCAGCGATTTAAAACTGTAATATGTCTAGATTATAGACTATATTACGCCTCAACGCGTGTGCACTTTAGTGCACAGCGATTTAAAACTGTAATATGCCTAGATTATAGGCTATATTACGGTTACAGCCGATTTAAAACTGTAATATGCCTAGATTATAGGCTATATTACGCTTTAAACCCCCCGCAACGATTTAAAACTGTTCGGATATTTGGCGATGTTGTGCCCGGCTCCGACCAGCCCATGCAGTAGGCAGAGTTAAAGGACTAACACGCACAGTTGAACTAAATGCTCCCAATGATAGCTTATATTTGATGAACTCAAACGTGCATTTTATAGGGTTTTTATTAATTCATATTAATTAAACACTTACACTCATACATTCACACGTTCTGTTCACTCTTCCCCTAACTTCCCCCAACACAAGATGAATTCAGTATCCCGGATTCTGGGTTACAGTCCTATTGGTACAGTTCTATCTGCTCTGTCGGTAGGAGTTCTATCATTGGAACACTCTAAAACTCCCAGATTATGGTACAGTTTAGCTTGTCATTGTTGTTTCTCAGACTTAGTTATTAATCATGTGGTTTTAAATCTATCTTATCATAATCAAATGGTAATCAAATGGTGATTAAACAATGATCGGGAGACAAGAACACAGATGACATTTGGTTACAACCTAAACATCATATTACATCAATTATTAATAATGTACAATTATATCGCATAATACATTATAGCATATAATTACCGCTGGTCTCTGCCTAGACATGTCACGTTCGATGGTATTTGGTGAATCTAATTTACACTTTGTGCCATACAGAATAGTCAATGCAGCCCTCTGACTGATCCCACCTCCATACTGACACTTTCAGCCAATCAGATCCCACAGACCATCCAGCTTGCACCTCTGGCTACAGCAGCTCCTATTACAGTCCCTGTAATGTCTAACTACTTTAAACTGCTTAGATTATTACAGGTATTTATCATTTAGCCTTTTTACCAACCCAATATATAATAGGTTATTTAGAACACATTTACACAATTGAAAGGGATTAAAGATAGGTTACTTCAATTATTGTATGTTCTATGCTGAGTTGACTCTCCCTGTGAAGAGGAGTCAATAATGGCCTGTCTCACAACAGGAGAAGGGCCGTAAAACCCCCGATAACCACCGGTTTGTTTGTAGAATGGAATGTGGGGACCTGAGCTCTCTCACCCTAGAGGAACTGCTTAATCTCCAATCAATCTGACCCAATATATAATTTCTCATTATGAGTACAAATCTCGCACACCCATAATTATCCAAACAGGTACCATTAGGAGAGATAAAATGGTGTTGGTACCATTAGGAGAGATAACATGGTGTCGGTACCATTAGGAGAGATAACATGGTGTCGGTACCATTAGGACAGATAACATGGTGTCGGTACCATTAGGAGAGACATGATGTTGGTACCATTAGGCGAGATAACATGATGTCGGTACCATTAGGAGAGATAACATGGTGTTGGTACCATTAGGAGAGATAACATGATGTTGGTACCATTAGGAGAGATAACATGGTGTTGGTACCATTAGGAGAGATAACATGGTGTTGGTACCATTAGGAGAGATAACATGGTGTTGGTACCATTAGGAGAGATAACATGATGTTGGTACCATTAGGAGAGATAACATGATGTTGGTACCATTAGGAGAGATAAAATGGTGTT
>NW_027637313.1:5000-7500 GCF_951216825.1 Electrona antarctica | reverse complement strand
GAAGGTCAGATGTTGGAGGTCATCGAGGACGGAGACATGGAGGACTGGGTGAAGGTACTACACTACCCACAATGCACCACTACACCACACACACACACACACACACACACACACACACACACACACACACACACACACACACACACACACACACACACACACACACACACACACACACAGAGACATGGAGGACTGGGTGAAGGTAGGGGACTACACTACCCACAATGCACCACTACACCACACGCTACACTACCCACAATGCACCACTACACCACACACACACATGAGCCAAATTCCAATACCCAAAATCTCGGCCACTCGCTCACTCCCACTCGATCACTCGGGGTCATTCCAGCTTGACCCGGAAATGGTTAACCTTTCCGATTGTTAAAGTGCTCCATCGAGGAGGCGAGTGGAGGCGAGTGGAGGAGCCGAGTGGGCTCTCTGAGACCACATAGAGCGAGTGTACATCAGGTGCAGAGTGGGCTCTCTGAGACCACATAGAGTGAGTGTACATCAGGTGCAGAGTGGGCTCTAATAGAGTGCATAGAGTGAGTGTACATCAGGTGCAGAGTGGGCTCTCTGAGACCACATAGAGTGAGTGTACATCAGGTGCAGAGTGGGCTCTCTGAGACCACATAGAGTGAGTGTACATCAGGTGCAGAGTGGGCTCTCTGAGACCACATAGAGCGAGTGTACATCAGGTGCAGAGTGGGCTCTCTGAGACCACATAGAGCGAGTGTACATCAGGTGCAGAGTGGGCTCTCTGAGACCACATAGAGTGAGTGTACATCAGGTGCAGAGTGGGCTCTCTGAGACCACATAGAGCGAGAGTACATCAGGTGCAGAGTGGGCTCTAATAGAGCGCATAGAGTGAGTGTACATCAGGTGCAGAGTGGGCTCTAATAGAGCGCATAGAGTGAGTGTACATCAGGTGCAGAGTGGGCTCTCTGAGACCACATAGAGCGAGTGTACATCAGGTGCAGAGTGGGCTCTAATAGACCACATAGAGCGAGTGTACATCAGGTGCAGAGTGGGCTCTCTGAGACCACATAGAGCGAGTGTACATCAGGTGCAGAGTGGGCTCTAATAGACCACATAGAGTGAGTGTACATCAGGTGCAGAGTGGGCTCTAATAGACCACATAGAGCGAGTGTACATCAGGTGCAGAGTGGGCTCTAATAGAGCGCATAGAGCGAGTGTACATCAGGTGCAGAGTGGGCTCTAATAGAGCACATAGAGTGAGTGTACATCAGGTGCAGAGTGGGCTCTAATAGACCACATAGAGTGAGTGTACATCAGGTGCAGAGTGGGCTCTAATAGAGCACATAGAGTGAGTGTACATCAGGTGCAGAGTGGGCTCTAATAGAGCGCATAGAGCGAGTGTACATCAGGTGCAGAGTGGGCTCTAATAGAGCACATAGAGTGAGTGTACATCAGGTGCAGAGTGGGCTCTAATAGAGCGCATAGAGTGAGTGTACATCAGGTGCAGAGTGGGCTCTAATAGAGCGCATAGAGTGAGTGTACATCAGGTGCAGAGTGGGCTCTAATAGAGCACATAGAGTGAGTGTACATCAGGTGCAGAGTGGGCTCTAATAGAGCGCATACAGCGAGTGTACATCAGGTGCAGAGTGGGCTCTAATAGAGCGCATACAGCAAGTGTACATCAGGTGCAGAGTGGGCTCTAATAGAGCGCATAGAGTGAGTGTACATCAGGTGCAGAGTGGGCTCTAATAGAGCACATAGAGTGAGTGTACATCAGGTGCAGAGTGGGCTCTAATAGAGCGCATACAGCGAGTGTACATCAGGTGCAGAGTGGGCTCTAATAGAGCGCATACAGCAAGTGTACATCAGGTGCAGAGTGGGCTCTCTGAGACCACATAGAGCGAGTGTACATCAGGTGCAGAGTGGGCTCTAATAGAGCGCATACAGCGAGTGTACATCAGGTGCAGAGTGGGCTCTCTGAGACCACATAGAGCGAGTGTACATCAGGTGCAGAGTGGGCTCTCTGAGACCACATAGAGTGAGTGTACATCAGGTGCAGAGTGGGCTCTCTGAGACCACATAGAGCGAGTGTACATCAGGTGCAGGCTCGGTGGAGTATGTTGTCTCCTCGCGGCGGATTTCCGCATCACGTGTACATGTTTTTTTCCTTCTCCAGTGACATAAGTCCGCCTCCTCCACATGTGGCACAGAAAACACTGCTTGAAACCCGATACTATGCATGATAAAGTAGCCTATCTATAGCCTACATATGTGAAAGTGAAAGAACCACAACAAGCCACTGGCTTTATTGCGTTGTGTGATATAAGCATAATAAAAGTAGGCTATATTGTGCGCACCTCAAAAGCTATAGTTAATTTCTCTCTGTGCATGCCTGAATGCACAGACTGCTATGAATGACGGTGACAAAAATGTATTTATTTATATGTGGACTGAACTGAATATGTAAGTCAGAGAGACTACCTAATTCCTGTTATAGTGTCCGTTATTTGCAAAG
>NW_027637314.1:0-9700 GCF_951216825.1 Electrona antarctica | reverse complement strand
TGTAACTATGGTTCTATGAGTCCCGAATGACCGCCAGAGGCGGTGCTTAAGCACTGAATACGTCCTGTCGCGCATGCCGCCGTCGAGTATTTTATACCAACAATGTCATTTTGACCCCATGATGACCCGGAGTCGTCTATATCTTCCGGCAGTCTACAGGGGTTCAGTCCCTACAGAATCTTCTCGCGAGACCACGAGGATTCTGAGTGACAAGAGTGCTCTGGCGGTCATTCGGGACTCATAGAACCATAGTTACATACGTAACTTACGTTCTATTTCGTCCCTGCTGACCGCCAGAGGCGGTGCTTAAGCACTGAATGACTTATACCAGCAAAGTCACGAGGAATCCTGATCCCAAGCCATAAGGAGTAGAATCGGAGGACTCTCGTAAGAGGACCACGTCCAGCGGGTGGGGAGTGGCAACACTCACCCAGTGGAACATAGAAAACTCGCTGTGATGCCCATGAGGCAGCGGCAGATATATTCCAGGGGTACTTCCCTCGGGGCAGCCCATGATGTGGGGACGCTCCCGTTAGAGTGGCACCTCACGCCAAATGGTAGGGTACGATTACTCGCCCCATACGCGTGGTTAATGGCATCCACAATAGTGTGGGGCGGGCGCTGTCTGGAGAGAGCACCGCCTTTGAAAGGGCCATCGTCACAACGGACCAGCCATTCTGACCGCCGAATGCATGTGGCAGGTCTAACAAGCGGCTCTCAAGGCCCACGTTGGGCGCAATAGTTCCCGCTTGTCAATCCACTCTCCTGGTGGAGGGCAAGACTGTGCTAGCCGTATAGGCTGGTTGAGGTGTGTATGTGACAGCACCCTCAGGAGGAACACTGTGTTCGGCCACAGAGACCCTCAGGCCGTCTGAGCTTTGCTTCAGACGCAAGTCACTGACAAACAGGGCGTGCCGCTCACTGACACGCTACGTTGAGGTAATGGCCAGGAAGAATTCAGTCTTCCATGACCCTCTAAACTCCGCCCGTGCCAAGGGCTCAAAGGGAGGCCTGTATAGACCATGCCGCACTAGGGAAGCGCCTGTGCCGGCTCGTAGAGGATGCAACCTCAGAGCCCCCATCAGGAAGAGGGACACCAGACTGTGGCTCCCCACTGTGGCTGTGCGATATTGATTCTAGCATATCGACATGATATTTCCCCTACTTATGCTTTTAGAGTAGGGGATCGGCCCTCGTCTAGGAGGGACTGCGGAACGCCAGAAAGGTAGGCAGAGCAGCACACTAGGTCTTTGCTCTGACCCTCACGTCAGTTGGAAATAGATTCCATCGGTTATCGTACCGTAGTCTGATGGATGTCATGGCACCCTTGAATTCAGGGTGGCATGCCTGGCTGGTTCCACACAGCTGCTCGGCAGCGGTTCAGGGCTGCCAGCGGCCAAACGCACAGTTGGGGGCGTCGAGCATTTGAATGCCATATCCGACCGCCTCCCAGTTGAGGAGACCTCTGTCGGGGAGACGCCATGGCGTCCTCCGACTGGGTCTGTTCAGCAGAGGAAACCAAGTACTTCTTGGCTGGAGGGGGGCAACCAGAAGAATGGTGTGACCCTCCTAAAGAACTCTCTGAAGCGCTGGTCGTATCAGAGAGGCAGTGGCAAGGCATATGCAGTGCCTCTGGCCAGTGCGCATTTAAAAGGATAGTGCCCTGTGGGCGGTGGCCTAGTTAGGGCCATGTGTGTCAGGAACGATGCAGGTCGTTCTGTTCATACTGGATATGTGGCATGAAGGCCTGCGGGCTGACAGCCATTTGTGGCGTTCAGGTTCTATGAAACCATCGGACCATTGCGTCCTGGCCCGGAGGGCTGGATGTCTCCGTTAGGGAGAACCGGAGAGGTTAGCGAGTCAGCGACTCTAGGGTGAGGAGGTCCACCTCCGCTCTGCCGAGGTAGCCTCTGATTAGTGTTCACCACCATTGGATGGGGTACCGCTCCCCTCATGGAAGCTTTTGATGGGAGAGAGCCTACCATGTAGTCCCGCTCTCCACTTAGATAACTTGCCCATAGGCTGATCAGGCGGGGGGGGGGGGCTGCACAAGTCAGGGGGTCCATAGACACCTACGGCAGCCAAGCAAACGTGGCCCCGCCCGATGACTTACATGATACACGGTCGAGGTGTTGCCCGAACGTATGAGAATGTGCTTGCCTCTCAGGTACGGCAGGAAGTGCTGTAGAGCAGAGCATGAACTTCATAACCCTGTTGGGTCCCATCAATTCAAGACATGTCGACAACAGTCTGTCTTGCGTCACGAGGAAGTATGTAGATCGGACTTCCCTTGGTGTGACTGAGGATCTACGGCCTCTGTTGCGCCCTTGGGCAGGAGGACACATCACTCCTGGTCTGATACTAGGGCTCTCGTCATGTTGCTGATAACGGCCATTTTGACCCCACCGGATATGGGGGGCTGGCGTCAGAATGGGCTAGAGCTAGGATGGACATCAGCCGTCCTCTCTCTGAGGACATGACACCAAATGCCTCCAGTGACGGTGAGGGCCGACCCGCGTCTGAAGAAGGCGCTTGGAGGATCCGACTGCCTACTGTGGCACTAACAATTAGCGTTCCACGGCTATGCGCATGAAGGTGCGCATGGAGCCATCTCGGCCAGTGGGTCCTGAGCTGAGAAGTAGGAGGCTGGCTCTGATGCATCTTCCTCATAGTCATGGAAGTGCATAGCTTAAGCTGTCGGGGAGAGCACATCGTCCTCGAGTCAGCTGTGGCATCGGAGGGGGAGGCACTCGAACCCTCCGAGGTGCCTAGGTGTTATCCGAGGTGAGCATGGACCTCATGTGGGCCAACTCCGCAGATAGCTGAGCCCTCTCGGATCTGCTGTGGCCGGCGGTCAGACCTTTTCCTCCTGGCACACGGGGCAGGACCACGGTCGGCTCACGGCTGAAGGGGAGCTTCACACAAGGTACAAAAGTGGGAGCTCTCCATTGTGGTGGCACCGGCCAGTGCACGCCAGTCACACCAGCTAGCCCAGGGCGCGGACGCTACTGGTTGCTAGGTGTTTGGCCATATGCTGAAGGAAGGGAGCGTGTACGCTGCCTGTACCAGCAGAGGCTTTAATCTAGATCGGCATAGTGCACACCGGTGCACACCAGTCCCAACTAGCCCAGGGCGCGAACGCTACTGGTTGCTAGGTGTTGGCCATATGCTGAAGGAAGGGAGCGTGTACGCTACCTGTACCAGCAGAGGCTTTAATTTAGATCGGCATAGTGCACACCAGTCCCAACTAGCCCAGGGCGTGGACGCTACTGGTTGCTAGGTGTTGGCCATATGCTGGAGGGAGTGCGTACGCCGTCTGTACCAGCAGAGGCTTTCGAGGTACAAAAGTGGGAGCTCTCCGTTGTGGTGGCACCGGTTCCTCTGGACCGGCCGGTGCACACCAGTCCCAACTAGCCCAGGGCGCGGACGCTACTGGTTGCTAGTTGTTGGCCATATGCTGGGGGGAGGAGGCGCATACGCTGCCTGTACCAGCAGAGGCTTTAACTTAGATCGGCATATAATGACTTAATCAAACAACTGAATGCTGCTATACCTGCCGCAGCATGTGAATATGCATTTACGTTTTATGCAAATGCTCATTGTAGCACTTTGAGATTTAACCAGATGTAAAGTGCGTCATAGGAACAGCGCACAGACGCTGCTGTTAGCTAGACTGTGCGACCTGCATGGTCGCGGTGGGGGAGGAGAGCTTGCACGCTACCTGTACCCCCAGCTGAGGCTTACTTATAAATTATGATAATAAAGTAGCCTTCAGTCGAGGCTTGGACGCTGCTATGTAGCAGCTGTAGTGTTTCCTATGCGAACGTTTATCGCAGCACTATGACGTTTATCCAAACTCCAAGTGCATTATTATTTATGTTTGCTAGTCCAGAGCGAAACAAAAGACACTTCCAATGCGCTAGTCAAGGCACTACTACGCATTCACGCTGGGAGGAGGGAGCACTAACGCTGCCTACACCAGCCAAAAGTTTGGTTAAATAAACCAACACAAACAAGTTTTGGAGAAAAGGCTACAGCCAATAGCTCCACCGATAGGGGCCGCCTGCTGAAGGAAGGGAGCGTGTACGCTGCCTGTATCAGCTGCAGCTAATAAACAGAACAAGCTATACACTAATAGCTGTTAATAAATGCTTGAGCTAACAAACGATTAGTAGCAAGTAACATCAAACTAGAGGCCGTATGCTGGAGGAGCGGAGCGCATACGCTGCCTGCCCTGTACCAGCTGGGCCAATAAACAGTAAGGCAAGCTATACACAGATCGCCGTTATAACAAATAGTATAATAAGCGCTTGGGCTACAACTACGGGTAGCAGCGCCAGTTAGAGACCCAATGCTGGAGACCAGCTGGGCTACTAACAACAAGACAAGCTATAGCCTACACGAATAGCTGTTCATAAACACCTTTAGCTTTAAGCTACTGGTAGCAGCTGTGAGCTACGCTGGCAGCAGAGCCAGATGCCCTGTGATGGGGACCAGCTGGGCTAATAGGCCCCAAAAGGTACCCAGGGGCACCTGTGGGGAAAAAACAAAGTGTACCCACTGTATACGCAAAAACTGTTAATAGAGCTTTGAGCTCCAGACATACTGGTAGCAGCATCAGTATCGAGGCCCACTGCTGGGGGCCAGCTGGGTTAATAACCAGACAAGCTATGTACACCAATAGCTGTTAATACTCTGAGCTACAAACTACTGGTAGCCACATCAATACCCTGGGAGGACGCAGGTAGCTGCTCCTGTACCGGGCTAATAATAACAAGTTGTTGTTATTATTAACAACAACAACAATATTATCGGCATTATGGCTTTGGCCAGCAAGGCTTGCCAAACAGAAAATGACACTTAGCCTTAACTAGCTTAACTTATCATAAGTTATATGCTGACTGCTGAGAGAGACTGCTGAGAGAGAGAGAGAGAGAGAATATCAAACGAAGGCAATATGACAGTGGCCATCCTTCGGCAAATCTTATAGTCGCTTATAATAAGCGCTAGCGTTCACAGTCGAGCAAACCTTGTATGCGGAGCAGGGAGGCGGCGCGAACGCAGACTCTACTCACAAGAGGTTATGCCATGATACAATACATCATATAATTTGAACGTCTGTTAGCGTTCACCGTCAAACAAACCTCGTATGCGGAGCAGGGAGGTGGCGCAAACGCAGCCTTTACTCACAAGAGGTTATGCCATGATGCAATATATCATATAATTTGAACGTCTGTTTAGCGGGGATAGCACCGCTTTAGACGATAACGTACCTTTTGTCCAGGGAGGTTTTGTTCGCCTTCATTACCGGCGAGAGAGATTGGACGCTGCCGTCCACGCGAATCCAAATAAACTCCACTCATAGAGGAGTAAAAACAAAATCCATAGTCGCAGTTCCTGGAGGGCGAACAGCCGCTACTCCGACCGATTCGGTCACGGAACTACCAGCGACTCGGCAGACACCATAGGCTACATAATGCATTGCATAGCAACACATCGCAGCTCGGTGCAAACTTGGTTCTCACAGGCGAGCGAGAAGAAATTAGGGACTGAACCCCTGTAGACTGCCGGAAGATATAGACGACTCCGGGTCATCATGGGGTCAAAATTGACATTGTTGGTATAAAATACTCGACGGCGCATGCGCGAAGGGACGTATTCAGTGCTTAAGCACCGCCTCTGGCGGTCAGCAGGGACGAAATAGAACGGAATTCCACGTTCCTGGCATTAATTCGGTTAAACCGGGCCATGCAAATGGTGTGTGTGTGTGTGTGTGTGTGTGTGCGTGTGCGTGTGCGTGTGTGTGTCCGTCCGTGTCCGTCCTCTAGGCTGAGGGGAGTGTCCATGAGCTCCTGTTGACCGTCATCACCAGGATGGGCATCGCCGTGTCCCTGGTGTGCCTGGCCATCAGCCTCTTCACCTTCTGCTTCTTCAAAGGCCTCCAGAGTGACCGCAACACCATCCACAAGAACCTCTGCCTCAACCTCTTCATCGGGGAGCTGGTGTTCCTGGTGGGCATCAACATGACCGAACCCAAGGTACTGTTCCACCATTAAACCCATTTAGACATGAGGCAGATACTAAAAAAAAAAAAAAGTCTTCTAAATCCTAACGGTTTTCTGTAAAAACCTATCTTTCTATGTCGGTGGTTCTCAACCTTTTTCATGTCAAGGACCCCCAGAATTCTCTGTATTTGGCCGCGGACCCCCATCTGAAAATGTGTTGTTCCAGGGACCCTCCCCAGAAGCAAAGATTTGAGTTAAAAACGTTCACTCTGAAAGGATATAATATTTAAAAATTTGCGCCACATTTTCACGATTTTTCTGAGCTTGTAGATCTGCTATTTTTTCAATAGCTAAAGTATGCTTAAAACACCAAAAGGGGTTCCCGCCCTGAATGGGTTAATAGGCGAAGCATTTCATTCTGAAAGTCCCGCGATTGTCATTGAATCCACCCAAAACATGTCGGGCTTCTTTTCTCCCAAAATGCATAAGCCTGGAGTGTTATGGAGCGTTATGAGCGCATATAGGACACAGTTTGTGAACCGTAATCAATTTATATTAACCGTAATCAATTTATATTTAAAAAAAGGCGTGAAAAGGGGTCATCGGCGTGGAGAAACACATGAAGTAGCCGTTAAAAGGCTCATTGGTTGTCGTTTCGTGGTTGGACAAAAATCCTCTCTCTCCATCCACTACCATTGAAAAAAACATGTTTTTCAGTTGCTTCGTATTGATATTCTGTGCGTTCAATTCTTATTTTAAACTTGGTGTCAGTAAAAAGGAACATCACAGGTGCAGCACGGTGACTGGGCACATCATGTTTGTTTTTAGTTTTTTCCAAAAATGATGTTTCAGCAAATTCAACATAAACAAGGCGGAACAAGGCAGAAAGAGCCTGCTGGTTAGTCAGTCAGGGACCAATCAGAAGGCTGACAAAGGGTGAATTGGCGGCGAATGAGTTAACCACATGAACCCTAGCCTCCCATTTCTGGGGCCTGTTCATAATAGGCGAGCATTCTGCAAAAAAATATGCGAGCATTCGGTGAAAATAGCCGAATCTACATTAAAGGCTGACGACACCCAGCTCTATCTCCCACTCAAAGCCTCTGACCCCTAGCTCCCTTTCCTCCCTTAAAGCTTGCTTGGCTGACATGAAATCCTGGATTGTCTCAAAATTTAAACTCTTGACAAATCTGAAATAATTCTTTGTGGTTCCCCTCGAGTTCACAAACCTCCACTATAGACAGTCTTGGCCCCATTGGCAACAAATGTGACCTCTGTTTGCAAGAAACCTGGGTGTCCAAATTTGATTCGGAACTCCGTTTTGAATGCCAAATAAAAAAAGGTACCTGCTTTAAGCACGTTAGAAACATCTATAAGATGAAATCATTTCTCTCTTCAGGTAACCTTAAAACTGTTGCTCTGGATTATTGCAATGCCCTGTAGTCTGGTCTCAGCCAAAAACCTAATTCAACGTTTACAGCTGGTTCGAAATGCAGCTATAGGCTCATCACGGGTACCAGGAGATTTGAGCATATAACTCCGGTTTTAGCTGCACTTCATTGGCTGCCAGTATCCTTTCACATTGATTTTATTATGAACTTTTAAAGCTCTTAATGGCCTAGTGCCTAGTAGCTACCTATGCAACATGGCCTTATCCCATTTTGGGCGGGAACCCTTTTTGGTGTTTTAAACATTTAGCTATTGAAAAATAGCAGATCTACAAGCTCATAGCGCGCCACCGAGTGGCGCGCTATGAGCTTGTAGGTCTGCTATTTTTGAAAAATCGTGAAAATATTTAGATTTAGAAGATTTCTTTTTAAGATTTTGAGGTCAGGCCTAAATGGGTGAAGATCATCGGGTCGGGGTCTACTGAAGGTGACCCATAAGGCCAAATTGATCACCAAAGGAGATCGGGCCTTTGTGGTTAAGGCCCCAAAATGCTCTGGAATAGCCTCCCAGAGGAACTGAGGCTAACTCACTCTCTTAACACATTTTAAATCCCTCCTGAAGACCCATTTCTTATAGAATGGCCTTTGTATCTCCTTGATTTATATCTGTGTTTGTTATTTAGCATTTTCTACTGTTATTTTATTATTGCATTATTGATGCATTCCGTTGTTATTGCTGTTCAAGCACTTTGTAACTGTAACGTTGTTTAAAAAAAGTTTTATTATTATTATTATTACAAGCACACGCAACATTATGCATTGTGAGCTTAGATTGTACTTTTGCTAGAGTGTGTGGCTAAACCGCCGTTTGTGAAGTGATGGAAGGTTGTTCAGCTGTCTTCTTCTGTTTGATGAATGGTCTGAACTTGGAGGGCAAAAACAAATAGCTTTTACCTTTTGCGTCGTCTTCTTAACCCTTTCAGCGCTATCATTTATTGAAAAATTAGGATCTAATTCACGCCAGCAATTTTTCCAGTCGAGCTCTTATTTTGAAAAGCCACATTTTCAGTCGACCGGAAGTGGATTATGGAGAGCTCCACATCGCCGTCTGTGTGCCGTCAAAGAAACGCTGTTTTGACCAAAATGCCACCTGGGACAAGGAATAAGAGATTTATTATATAAATAAGCGATTGAAAGAAACGGATAGAATGGATTATTATGGCGACGACGATCTAAGATGAACGATCCAGTGCTGTGCTAACAACACAGCTAGCTAACCGGCTAATGTCAGTAGCATTATGGCTCGATCCATCGAATGCACTATTAAAGCACAATTGACAAAGGTCTTCGGCAATGGCGTCAAGCGTCAGTATCAAAATTAGGCTTCAATTGACAAAGGACTTCGGCAATGGCGCTGAAAGTATTCACGTGTCCAACATGTCCTCCTCCTCCTCCTCCTCCTCCACCCTGACAGCTGGTGTGCTCCATCATCGCCGGGGCTCTCCACTTCTGCTTCCTGGCCGCGTTCGCCTGGATGTGCCTGGAGGGCGTGCAGCTCTACCTCATGCTCGTCGAGGTGTTCGAGAGCGAGTTCTCCGGAGGAAGTACTACTACGTCTCCGGGTACCTGTTCCCCGCCGCGGTGGTGGGCATCTCGGCGGCCATCGACTACCGCAGCTACGGGACACAGCGGGCGTAAGTGTTGTCTTCGCTTCACTTGACGCTATTCGGCCTGTATATTCTGGGCCCAGTGTTGTTGTTTTTTTGGCAGCACTTTTAGAGTTTAGTTTTTAGTCATAGTCACATTTTAGTCACCTGGAATGTCTTAGTGTTTAGTCTAGTTTTAGTCGACTAAATGTCATAAGATTTTAGTCGACTAAATCTACAATTGATTTAGTCGACTAAAATGTGTTTTGGCGGGCCTTGATGCCGTCGTAATGACTGTTTTTTTTTTTCACTTGCTGAAAATAGCTGATCTACAAGCTCACAACGCGTCGCGAGCTTGTAGATCGGCTATTTTCAGCATGCAACCAAGTGTAAAATGACTCACACTGGATCTCTTGTCCACTTGTCCCTTCCTAACATTTTAGTCTAGTTTTTATTTGTTGACGAAATTGTCAGTATATTTACTCTCGGTTTTAGTCCTCATAGCATAGGTTTGTATTTAGTTTCCATTTAGTTTTCGTCAGCGGAAAAGGGTTAGTCGACGGTCGACCATTTTTCCGTCTTATAGTTTTAGGCGACGAAATCATCATGTCTCCCCTTGTTCCCTTTGAAAGACGACGGGGGCCCCAGCAGATTATGTATT
>NW_027637315.1:0-32481 GCF_951216825.1 Electrona antarctica | reverse complement strand
GATATTGGGCTGATGCTGATATTGGGCTGATGCTGATATTGGGCTGATGCTGATATTGGGCTGATGCTGATATTGGGCTGATGCTGATATTGGGCTGATGCTGATATTGGGCTGATGCTGATATTGGGCTGATGCTGATATTGGGCTGATGCTGATATTGGGCTGATGCTGATATTGGGCTGATGCTGATATTGGGCTGATGCTGATATTGGGCTGATGCTGATATTGGGCTGATGCTGATATTGGGCTGATGCTGATATTGGGCTGATGCTGATATTGGGCTGATGCTGATATTGGGCTGATGCTGATATTGGGCTGATGCTGATATTGGGCTGATGCTGATATTGGGCTGATGCTGATATTGGGCTGATGCTGATATTGGGCTGATGCTGATATTGGGCTGATGCTGATATTGGGCTGATGCTGATATTGGGCTGATGCTGATATTGGGCTGATGCTGATATTGGGCTGATGCTGATATTGGGCTGATGCTGATATTGGGCTGATGCTGATATTGGGCTGATGCTGATATTGGGCTGATGCTGATATTGGGCTGATGCTGATATTGGGCTGATGCTGATATTGGGCTGATGCTGATATTGGGCTGATGCTGATATTGGGCTGATATTGATATTGGGCTGATATTGATATTGGGCTGATATAGGCCTGCAGAGTGTCTAGTTTTGAAGATACAGACTCTGCTAAGCAAAAGTGAACAGGGCCAAACTGGGCTTATTTCGCTGTGAAAGTGACATTTAGGCACGGACTTGGAAAACCTTGTCTGAACCCCTCCATCCTTCCTGTAGCTGCTCAGACTCTGCTTCTCTGCCCCCAGCCAAGCTTATAGGCCTGCAGAGTGTCTAGTTTTGAAGATACAGACTCTGCTAAGCAAAAGTGAACAGGGCCAAACTGGGCTTATTTCGCTGTGAAAGTGACATTTAGGCACGGAGTTGGAAAACCTTGTCTGAACCCCTCCATCCTTCCTGTAGCTGCTCAGACTCTGCTTCTCTGCCCCCAGCCAAGCTTATAGGCCTGCAGAGTGTCTAGTTTTGAAGATACAGACTCTGCTAAGCAAAAGTGAACAGGGCCAAACTGGGCTTATTTCGCTGTGAAAGTGACATTTAGGCACGGAGTTGGAAAACCTTGTCTGAACCCCTCCATCCTTCCTGTAGCTGCTCAGACTCTGCTTCTCTGCCCCCAGCCAAGCTTATAGGCCTGCAGAGTGTCTAGTTTTGAAGATACAGACTCTGCTAAGCAAAAGTGAACAGGGCCAAACTGGGCTTATTTCGCTGTGAAAGTGACATTTAGGCACGGAGTTGGAAAACCTTGTCTGAACCCCTCCATCCTTCCTGTAGCTGCTCAGACTCTGCTTCTCTGCCCCCAGCCAAGCTTATAGGCCTGCAGAGTGTCTAGTTTTGAAGATACAGACTCTGCTAAGCAAAAGTGAACAGGGCCAAACTGGGCTTATTTCGCTGTGAAAGTGACATTTAGGCACGGAGTTGGAAAACCTTGTCTGAACCCCTCCATCCTTCCTGTAGCTGCTCAGACTCTGCTTCTCTGCCCCCAGCCAAGCTTATAGGCCTGCAGAGTGTCTAGTTTTGAAGATACAGACTCTGCTAAGCAAAAGTGAACAGGGCCAAACTGGGCTTATTTCGCTGTGAAAGTGACATTTAGGCACGGAGTTGGAAAACCTTGTCTG
The DNA here is from genome assembly GCF_951216825.1 of Electrona antarctica. Taxonomy (NCBI): domain Eukaryota; kingdom Metazoa; phylum Chordata; class Actinopteri; order Myctophiformes; family Myctophidae; genus Electrona; species Electrona antarctica. Next base: position 30,782 of record NW_027637315.1, on the reverse strand, counting down.
AACCCCTCCATCCTTCCTGTAGCTGCTCAGACTCTGCTTCTCTGCCCCCAGCCAAGCTTATAGGCCTGCAGAGTGTCTAGTTTTGAAGATACAGACTCTGCTAAGCAAAAGTGAACAGGGCCAAACTGGGCTTATTTCGCTGTGAAAGTGACATTTAGGCACGGAGTTGGAAAACCTTGTCTGAACCCCTCCATCCTTCCTGTAGCTGCTCAGACTCTGCTTCTCTGCCCCCAGCCAAGCTTATAGGCCTGCAGAGTGTCTAGTTTTGAAGATACAGACTCTGCTAAGCAAAAGTGAACAGGGCCAAACTGGGCTTATTTCGCTGTGAAAGTGACATTTAGGCACGGAGTTGGAAAACCTTGTCTGAACCCCTCCATCCTTCCTGTAGCTGCTCAGACTCTGCTTCTCTGCCCCCAGCCAAGCTTATAGGCCTGCAGAGTGTCTAGTTTTGAAGATACAGACTCTGCTAAGCAAAAGTGAACAGGGCCAAACTGGGCTTATTTCGCTGTGAAAGTGACATTTAGGCACGGAGTTGGAAAACCTTGTCTGAACCCCTCCATCCTTCCTGTAGCTGCTCAGACTCTGCTTCTCTGCCCCCAGCCAAGCTTATAGGCCTGCAGAGTGTCTAGTTTTGAAGATACAGACTCTGCTAAGCAAAAGTGAACAGGGCCAAACTGGGCTTATTTCGCTGTGAAAGTGACATTTAGGCACGGAGTTGGAAAACCTTGTCTGAACCCCTCCATCCTTCCTGTAGCTGCTCAGACTCTGCTTCTCTGCCCCCAGCCAAGCTTATAGGCCTGCAGAGTGTCTAGTTTTGAAGATACAGACTCTGCTAAGCAAAAGTGAACAGGGCCAAACTGGGCTTATTTCGCTGTGAAAGTGACATTTAGGCACGGAGTTGGAAAACCTTGTCTGAACCCCTCCATCCTTCCTGTAGCTGCTCAGACTCTGCTTCTCTGCCCCCAGCCAAGCTTATAGGCCTGCAGAGTGTCTAGTTTTGAAGATACAGACTCTGCTAAGCAAAAGTGAACAGGGCCAAACTGGGCTTATTTCGCTGTGAAAGTGACATTTAGGCACGGAGTTGGAAAACCTTGTCTGAACCCCTCCATCCTTCCTGTAGCTGCTCAGACTCTGCTTCTCTGCCCCCAGCCAAGCTTATAGGCCTGCAGAGTGTCTAGTTTTGAAGATACAGACTCTGCTAAGCAAAAGTGAACAGGGCCAAACTGGGCTTATTTCGCTGTGAAAGTGACATTTAGGCACGGAGTTGGAAAACCTTGTCTGAACCCCTCCATCCTTCCTGTAGCTGCTCAGACTCTGCTTCTCTGCCCCCAGCCAAGCTTATAGGCCTGCAGAGTGTCTAGTTTTGAAGATACAGACTCTGCTAAGCAAAAGTGAACAGGGCCAAACTGGGCTTATTTCGCTGTGAAAGTGACATTTAGGCACGGAGTTGGAAAACCTTGTCTGAACCCCTCCATCCTTCCTGTAGCTGCTCAGACTCTGCTTCTCTGCCCCCAGCCAAGCTTATAGGCCTGCAGAGTGTCTAGTTTTGAAGATACAGACTCTGCTAAGCAAAAGTGAACAGGGCCAAACTGGGCTTATTTCGCTGTGAAAGTGACATTTAGGCACGGAGTTGGAAAACCTTGTCTGAACCCCTCCTTCCTTCCTGTAGCTGCTCAGACTCTGCTTCTCTGCCCCCAGCCAAGCTTATAGGCCTGCAGAGTGTCTAGTTTTGAAGATACAGACTCTGCTAAGCAAAAGTGAACAGGGCCAAACTGGGCTTATTTCGCTGTGAAAGTGACATTTAGGCACGGAGTTGGAAAACCTTGTCTGAACCCCTCCATCCTTCCTGTAGCTGCTCAGACTCTGCTTCTCTGCCCCCAGCCAAGCTTATAGGCCTGCAGAGTGTCTAGTTTTGAAGATACAGACTCTGCTAAGCAAAAGTGAACAGGGCCAAACTGGGCTTATTTCGCTGTGAAAGTGACATTTAGGCACGGAGTTGGAAAACCTTGTCTGAACCCCTCCATCCTTCCTGTAGCTGCTCAGACTCTGCTTCTCTGCCCCCAGCCAAGCTTATAGGCCTGCAGAGTGTCTAGTTTTGAAGATACAGACTCTGCTAAGCAAAAGTGAACAGGGCCAAACTGGGCTTATTTCGCTGTGAAATTTCGATGTCACTTTCACAGCGAAATAAGCCCAGTTTGGCCCTGTTCACTTTTGCTTAGCAGAGTCTGTATCTTCAAAACTAGACACTCTGCAGGCCTATAAGCTTGGCTGGGGGCAGAGAAGCAGAGTCTGAGCAGCTACAGGAAGGATGGAGGGGTTCAGACAAGGTTTTCCAACTCCGTGCCTAAATGTCACTTTCACAGCGAAATAAGCCCAGTTTGGCCCTGTTCACTTTTGCTTAGCAGAGTCTGTATCTTCAAAACTAGACACTCTGCAGGCCTATAAGCTTGGCTGGGGGCAGAGAAGCAGAGTCTGAGCAGCTACAGGAAGGATGGAGGGGTTCAGACAAGGTTTTCCAACTCCGTGCCTAAATGTCACTTTCACAGCGAAATAAGCCCAGTTTGGCCCTGTTCACTTTTGCTTAGCAGAGTCTGTATCTTCAAAACTAGACACTCTGCAGGCCTATAAGCTTGGCTGGGGGCAGAGAAGCAGAGTCTGAGCAGCTACAGGAAGGATGGAGGGGTTCAGACAAGGTTTTCCAACTCCGTGCCTAAATGTCACTTTCACAGCGAAATAAGCCCAGTTTGGCCCTGTTCACTTTTGCTTAGCAGAGTCTGTATCTTCAAAACTAGACACTCTGCAGGCCTATAAGCTTGGCTGGGGGCAGAGAAGCAGAGTCTGAGCAGCTACAGGAAGGATGGAGGGGTTCAGACAAGGTTTTCCAACTCCGTGCCTAAATGTCACTTTCACAGCGAAATAAGCCCAGTTTGGCCCTGTTCACTTTTGCTTAGCAGAGTCTGTATCTTCAAAACTAGACACTCTGCAGGCCTATAAGCTTGGCTGGGGGCAGAGAAGCAGAGTCTGAGCAGCTACAGGAAGGATGGAGGGGTTCAGACAAGGTTTTCCAACTCCGTGCCTAAATGTCACTTTCACAGCGAAATAAGCCCAGTTTGGCCCTGTTCACTTTTGCTTAGCAGAGTCTGTATCTTCAAAACTAGACACTCTGCAGGCCTATAAGCTTGGCTGGGGGCAGAGAAGCAGAGTCTGAGCAGCTACAGGAAGGATGGAGGGGTTCAGACAAGGTTTTCCAACTCCGTGCCTAAATGTCACTTTCACAGCGAAATAAGCCCAGTTTGGCCCTGTTCACTTTTGCTTAGCAGAGTCTGTATCTTCAAAACTAGACACTCTGCAGGCCTATAAGCTTGGCTGGGGGCAGAGAAGCAGAGTCTGAGCAGCTACAGGAAGGATGGAGGGGTTCAGACAAGGTTTTCCAACTCCGTGCCTAAATGTCACTTTCACAGCGAAATAAGCCCAGTTTGGCCCTGTTCACTTTTGCTTAGCAGAGTCTGTATCTTCAAAACTAGACACTCTGCAGGCCTATAAGCTTGGCTGGGGGCAGAGAAGCAGAGTCTGAGCAGCTACAGGAAGGATGGAGGGGTTCAGACAAGGTTTTCCAACTCCGTGCCTAAATGTCACTTTCACAGCGAAATAAGCCCAGTTTGGCCCTGTTCACTTTTGCTTAGCAGAGTCTGTATCTTCAAAACTAGACACTCTGCAGGCCTATAAGCTTGGCTGGGGGCAGAGAAGCAGAGTCTGAGCAGCTACAGGAAGGATGGAGGGGTTCAGACAAGGTTTTCCAACTCCGTGCCTAAATGTCACTTTCACAGCGAAATAAGCCCAGTTTGGCCCTGTTCACTTTTGCTTAGCAGAGTCTGTATCTTCAAAACTAGACACTCTGCAGGCCTATAAGCTTGGCTGGGGGCAGAGAAGCAGAGTCTGAGCAGCTACAGGAAGGATGGAGGGGTTCAGACAAGGTTTTCCAACTCCGTGCCTAAATGTCACTTTCACAGCGAAATAAGCCCAGTTTGGCCCTGTTCACTTTTGCTTAGCAGAGTCTGTATCTTCAAAACTAGACACTCTGCAGGCCTATAAGCTTGGCTGGGGGCAGAGAAGCAGAGTCTGAGCAGCTACAGGAAGGATGGAGGGGTTCAGACAAGGTTTTCCAACTCCGTGCCTAAATGTCACTTTCACAGCGAAATAAGCCCAGTTTGGCCCTGTTCACTTTTGCTTAGCAGAGTCTGTATCTTCAAAACTAGACACTCTGCAGGCCTATAAGCTTGGCTGGGGGCAGAGAAGCAGAGTCTGAGCAGCTACAGGAAGGATGGAGGGGTTCAGACAAGGTTTTCCAACTCCGTGCCTAAATGTCACTTTCACAGCGAAATAAGCCCAGTTTGGCCCTGTTCACTTTTGCTTAGCAGAGTCTGTATCTTCAAAACTAGACACTCTGCAGGCCTATAAGCTTGGCTGGGGCAGAGAAGCAGAGTCTGAGCAGCTACAGGAAGGATGGAGGGGTTCAGACAAGGTTTTCCAAGTCCGTGCCTAAATGTCACTTTCACAGCGAAATAAGCCCAGTTTGGCCCTGTTCACTTTTGCTTAGCAGAGTCTGTATCTTCAAAACTAGACACTCTGCAGGCCTATATCAGCCCAATATCAATATCAGCCCAATATCAATATCAGCCCAATATCAGCATCAGCCCAATATCAGCATCAGCCCAATATCAGCATCAGCCCAATATCAGCATCAGCCCAATATCAGCATCAGCCCAATATCAGCATCAGCCCAATATCAGCATCAGCCCAATATCAGCATCAGCCCAATATCAGCATCAGCCCAATATCAGCATCAGCCCAATATCAGCATCAGCCCAATATCAGCATCAGCCCAATATCAGCATCAGCCCAATATCAGCATCAGCCCAATATCAGCATCAGCCCAATATCAGCATCAGCCCAATATCAGCATCAGCCCAATATCAGCATCAGCCCAATATCAGCATCAGCCCAATATCAGCATCAGCCCAATATCAGCATCAGCCCAATATCAGCATCAGCCCAATATCAGCATCAGCCCAATATCAGCATCAGCCCAATATCAGCATCAGCCCAATATCAGCATCAGCCCAATATCAGCCCAATATCAGCATCAGCCCAATATCAGCATCAGCCCAATATCAGCATCAGCCCAATATCAGCATCAGCCCAATATCAGCATCAGCCCAATATCAGCATCAGCCCAATATCAGCATCAGCCCAATATCAGCATCAGCCCAATATCAGCATCAGCCCAATATCAGCATCAGCCCAATATCAGCATCAGCCCAATATCAGCATCAGCCCAATATCAGCATCAGCCCAATATCAGCATCAGCCCAATATCAGCATCAGCCCAATATCAGCATCAGCCCAATATCAGCATCAGCCCAATATCAGCATCAGCCCAATATCAGCATCAGCCCAATATCAGCATCAGCCCAATATCAGCATCAGCCCAATATCAGCATCAGCCCAATATCAGCATCAGCCCAATATCAGCATCAGCCCAATATCAGCATCAGCCCAATATCAGCATCAGCCCAATATCAGCATCAGCCCAATATCAGCATCAGCCCAATATCAGCATCAGCCCAATATCAGCATCAGCCCAATATCAGCATCAGCCCAATATCAGCATCAGCCCAATATCAGCATCAGCCCAATATCAGCATCAGCCCAATATCAGCATCAGCCCAATATCAGCATCAGCCCAATATCAGCATCAGCCCAATATCAGCATCAGCCCAATATCAGCATCAGCCCAATATCAGCATCAGCCCAATATCAGCATCAGCCCAATATCAGCATCAGCCCAATATCAGCATCAGCCCAATATCAGCATCAGCCCAATATCAGCATCAGCCCAATATCAGCATCAGCCCAATATCAGCATCAGCCCAATATCAGCATCAGCCCAATATCAGCATCAGCCCAATATCAGCATCAGCCCAATATCAGCATCAGCCCAATATCAGCATCAGCCCAATATCAGCATCAGCCCAATATCAGCATCAGCCCAATATCAGCATCAGCCCAATATCAGCATCAGCCCAATATCAGCATCAGCCCAATATCAGCATCAGCCCAATATCAGCATCAGCCCAATATCAGCATCAGCCCAATATCAGCATCAGCCCAATATCAGCATCAGCCCAATATCAGCATCAGCCCAATATCAGCATCAGCCCAATATCAGCATCAGCCCAATATCAGCATCAGCCCAATATCAGCATCAGCCCAATATCAGCATCAGCCCAATATCAGCATCAGCCCAATATCAGCATCAGCCCAATATCAGCATCAGCCCAATATCAGCATCAGCCCAATATCAGCATCAGCCCAATATCAGCATCAGCCCAATATCAGCATCAGCCCAATATCAGCATCAGCTGATATTATATCATATTGGGCTGCTTCTCTGCCCCCAGCCAAGCTTATAGGCCTGCAGAGTGTCTAGGGCTGATGCTGATATTGGGCTGATGCTGATATTGGGCTGATGCTGATATTGGGCTGATGCTGATATTGGGCTGATGCTGATATTGGGCTGATGCTGATATTGGGCTGATGCTGATATTGGGCTGATGCTGATATTGGGCTGATGCTGATATTGGGCTGATGCTGATATTGGGCTGATGCTGATATTGGGCTGATGCTGATATTGGGCTGATGCTGATATTGGGCTGATGCTGATATTGGGCTGATGCTGATATTGGGCTGATGCTGATATTGGGCTGATGCTGATATTGGGCTGATGCTGATATTGGGCTGATGCTGATATTGGGCTGATGCTGATATTGGGCTGATGCTGATATTGGGCTGATGCTGATATTGGGCTGATGCTGATATTGGGCTGATGCTGATATTGGGCTGATGCTGATATTGGGCTGATGCTGATATTGGGCTGATGCTGATATTGGGCTGATGCTGATATTGGGCTGATGCTGATATTGGGCTGATGCTGATATTGGGCTGATGCTGATATTGGGCTGATGCTGATATTGGGCTGATGCTGATATTGGGCTGATGCTGATATTGGGCTGATGCTGATATTGGGCTGATGCTGATATTGGGCTGATGCTGATATTGGGCTGATGCTGATATTGGGCTGATGCTGATATTGGGCTGATGCTGATATTGGGCTGATGCTGATATTGGGCTGATGCTGATATTGGGCTGATGCTGATATTGGGCTGATGCTGATATTGGGCTGATGCTGATATTGGGCTGATGCTGATATTGGGCTGATGCTGATATTGGGCTGATGCTGATATTGGGCTGATGCTGATATTGGAAACCTTGTCTGAACCCCTCCATCCTTCCTGTAGCTGCTCAGACTCTGCTTCTCTGCCCCCAGCCAAGCTTATAGGCCTGCAGAGTGTCTAGTTTTGAAGATACAGACTCTGCTAAGCAAAAGTGAACAGGGCCAAACTGGGCTTATTTCGCTGTGAAAGTGACATTTAGGCACGGAGTTGGAAAACCTTGTCTGAACCCCTCCATCCTTCCTGTAGCTGCTCAGACTCTGCTTCTCTGCCCCCAGCCAAGCTTATAGGCCTGCAGAGTGTCTAGTTTTGAAGATACAGACTCTGCTAAGCAAAAGTGAACAGGGCCAAACTGGGCTTATTTCGCTGTGAAAGTGACATTTAGGCACGGAGTTGGAAAACCTTGTCTGAACCCCTCCATCCTTCCTGTAGCTGCTCAGACTCTGCTTCTCTGCCCCCAGCCAAGCTTATAGGCCTGCAGAGTGTCTAGTTTTGAAGATACAGACTCTGCTAAGCAAAGTGAACAGGGCCAAACTGGGCTTATTTCGCTGTGAAAGTGACATTTAGGCACGGAGTTGGAAAACCTTGTCTGAACCCCTCCATCCTTCCTGTAGCTGCTCAGACTCTGCTTCTCTGCCCCCAGCCAAGCTTATAGGCCTGCAGAGTGTCTAGTTTTGAAGATACAGACTCTGCTAAGCAAAAGTGAACAGGGCCAAACTGGGCTTATTTCGCTGTGAAAGTGACATTTAGGCACGGAGTTGGAAAACCTTGTCTGAACCCCTCCATCCTTCCTGTAGCTGCTCAGACTCTGCTTCTCTGCCCCCAGCCAAGCTTATAGGCCTGCAGAGTGTCTAGTTTTGAAGATACAGACTCTGCTAAGCAAAAGTGAACAGGGCCAAACTGGGCTTATTTCGCTGTGAAAGTGACATTTAGGCACGGAGTTGGAAAACCTTGTCTGAACCCCTCCATCCTTCCTGTAGCTGCTCAGACTCTGCTTCTCTGCCCCCAGCCAAGCTTATAGGCCTGCAGAGTGTCTAGTTTTGAAGATACAGACTCTGCTAAGCAAAAGTGAACAGGGCCAAACTGGGCTTATTTCGCTGTGAAAGTGACATTTAGGCACGGAGTTGGAAAACCTTGTCTGAACCCCTCCATCCTTCCTGTAGCTGCTCAGACTCTGCTTCTCTGCCCCCAGCCAAGCTTATAGGCCTGCAGAGTGTCTAGTTTTGAAGATACAGACTCTGCTAAGCAAAAGTGAACAGGGCCAAACTGGGCTTATTTCGCTGTGAAAGTGACATTTAGGCACGGAGTTGGAAAACCTTGTCTGAACCCCTCCATCCTTCCTGTAGCTGCTCAGACTCTGCTTCTCTGCCCCCAGCCAAGCTTATAGGCCTGCAGAGTGTCTAGTTTTGAAGATACAGACTCTGCTAAGCAAAAGTGAACAGGGCCAAACTGGGCTTATTTCGCTGTGAAAGTGACATTTAGGCACGGAGTTGGAAAACCTTGTCTGAACCCCTCCATCCTTCCTGTAGCTGCTCAGACTCTGCTTCTCTGCCCCCAGCCAAGCTTATAGGCCTGCAGAGTGTCTAGTTTTGAAGATACAGACTCTGCTAAGCAAAAGTGAACAGGGCCAAACTGGGCTTATTTCGCTGTGAAAGTGACATTTAGGCACGGAGTTGGAAAACCTTGTCTGAACCCCTCCATCCTTCCTGTAGCTGCTCAGACTCTGCTTCTCTGCCCCCAGCCAAGCTTATAGGCCTGCAGAGTGTCTAGTTTTGAAGATACAGACTCTGCTAAGCAAAAGTGAACAGGGCCAAACTGGGCTTATTTCGCTGTGAAAGTGACATTTAGGCACGGAGTTGGAAAACCTTGTCTGAACCCCTCCATCCTTCCTGTAGCTGCTCAGACTCTGCTTCTCTGCCCCCAGCCAAGCTTATAGGCCTGCAGAGTGTCTAGTTTTGAAGATACAGACTCTGCTAAGCAAAAGTGAACAGGGCCAAACTGGGCTTATTTCGCTGTGAAATTTCGATGTCACTTTCACAGCGAAATAAGCCCAGTTTGGCCCTGTTCACTTTTGCTTAGCAGAGTCTGTATCTTCAAAACTAGACACTCTGCAGGCCTATAAGCTTGGCTGGGGGCAGAGAAGCAGAGTCTGAGCAGCTACAGGAAGGATGGAGGGGTTCAGACAAGGTTTTCCAACTCCGTGCCTAAATGTCACTTTCACAGCGAAATAAGCCCAGTTTGGCCCTGTTCACTTTTGCTTAGCAGAGTCTGTATCTTCAAAACTAGACACTCTGCAGGCCTATAAGCTTGGCTGGGGGCAGAGAAGCAGAGTCTGAGCAGCTACAGGAAGGATGGAGGGGTTCAGACAAGGTTTTCCAACTCCGTGCCTAAATGTCACTTTCACAGCGAAATAAGCCCAGTTTGGCCCTGTTCACTTTTGCTTAGCAGAGTCTGTATCTTCAAAACTAGACACTCTGCAGGCCTATAAGCTTCGCTGGGGGCAGAGAAGCAGAGTCTGAGCAGCTACAGGAAGGATGGAGGGGTTCAGACAAGGTTTTCCAACTCCGTGCCTAAATGTCACTTTCACAGCGAAATAAGCCCAGTTTGGCCCTGTTCACTTTTGCTTAGCAGAGTCTGTATCTTCAAAACTAGACACTCTGCAGGCCTATAAGCTTGGCTGGGGGCAGAGAAGCAGAGTCTGAGCAGCTACAGGAAGGATGGAGGGGTTCAGACAAGGTTTTCCAACTCCGTGCCTAAATGTCACTTTCACAGCGAAATAAGCCCAGTTTGGCCCTGTTCACTTTTGCTTAGCAGAGTCTGTATCTTCAAAACTAGACACTCTGCAGGCCTATAAGCTTGGCTGGGGGCAGAGAAGCAGAGTCTGAGCAGCTACAGGAAGGATGGAGGGGTTCAGACAAGGTTTTCCAACTCCGTGCCTAAATGTCACTTTCACAGCGAAATAAGCCCAGTTTGGCCCTGTTCACTTTTGCTTAGCAGAGTCTGTATCTTCAAAACTAGACACTCTGCAGGCCTATAAGCTTGGCTGGGGGCAGAGAAGCAGAGTCTGAGCAGCTACAGGAAGGATGGAGGGGTTCAGACAAGGTTTTCCAACTCCGTGCCTAAATGTCACTTTCACAGCGAAATAAGCCCAGTTTGGCCCTGTTCACTTTTGCTTAGCAGAGTCTGTATCTTCAAAACTAGACACTCTGCAGGCCTATAAGCTTGGCTGGGGGCAGAGAAGCAGAGTCTGAGCAGCTACAGGAAGGATGGAGGGGTTCAGACAAGGTTTTCCAACTCCGTGCCTAAATGTCACTTTCACAGCGAAATAAGCCCAGTTTGGCCCTGTTCACTTTTGCTTAGCAGAGTCTGTATCTTCAAAACTAGACACTCTGCAGGCCTATAAGCTTGGCTGGGGGCAGAGAAGCAGAGTCTGAGCAGCTACAGGAAGGATGGAGGGGTTCAGACAAGGTTTTCCAACTCCGTGCCTAAATGTCACTTTCACAGCGAAATAAGCCCAGTTTGGCCCTGTTCACTTTTGCTTAGCAGAGTCTGTATCTTCAAAACTAGACACTCTGCAGGCCTATAAGCTTGGCTGGGGGCAGAGAAGCAGAGTCTGAGCAGCTACAGGAAGGATGGAGGGGTTCAGACAAGGTTTTCCAACTCCGTGCCTAAATGTCACTTTCACAGCGAAATAAGCCCAGTTTGGCCCTGTTCACTTTTGCTTAGCAGAGTCTGTATCTTCAAAACTAGACACTCTGCAGGCCTATAAGCTTGGCTGGGGGCAGAGAAGCAGAGTCTGAGCAGCTACAGGAAGGATGGAGGGGTTCAGACAAGGTTTTCCAACTCCGTGCCTAAATGTCACTTTCACAGCGAAATAAGCCCAGTTTGGCCCTGTTCACTTTTGCTTAGCAGAGTCTGTATCTTCAAAACTAGACACTCTGCAGGCCTATAAGCTTGGCTGGGGGCAGAGAAGCAGAGTCTGAGCAGCTACAGGAAGGATGGAGGGGTTCAGACAAGGTTTTCCAACTCCGTGCCTAAATGTCACTTTCACAGCGAAATAAGCCCAGTTTGGCCCTGTTCACTTTTGCTTAGCAGAGTCTGTATCTTCAAAACTAGACACTCTGCAGGCCTATAAGCTTGGCTGGGGGCAGAGAAGCAGAGTCTGAGCAGCTACAGGAAGGATGGAGGGGTTCAGACAAGGTTTTCCAACTCCGTGCCTAAATGTCACTTTCACAGCGAAATAAGCCCAGTTTGGCCCTGTTCACTTTTGCTTAGCAGAGTCTGTATCTTCAAAACTAGACACTCTGCAGGCCTATAAGCTTGGCTGGGGGCAGAGAAGCAGAGTCTGAGCAGCTACAGGAAGGATGGAGGGGTTCAGACAAGGTTTTCCAAGTCCGTGCCTAAATGTCACTTTCACAGCGAAATAAGCCCAGTTTGGCCCTGTTCACTTTTGCTTAGCAGAGTCTGTATCTTCAAAACTAGACACTCTGCAGGCCTATATCAGCCCAATATCAATATCAGCCCAATATCAGCATCAGCCCAATATCAGCATCAGCCCAATATCAGCATCAGCCCAATATCAGCATCAGCCCAATATCAGCATCAGCCCAATATCAGCATCAGCCCAATATCAGCATCAGCCCAATATCAGCATCAGCCCAATATCAGCATCAGCCCAATATCAGCATCAGCCCAATATCAGCATCAGCCCAATATCAGCATCAGCCCAATATCAGCATCAGCCCAATATCAGCATCAGCCCAATATCAGCATCAGCCCAATATCAGCATCAGCCCAATATCAGCATCAGCCCAATATCAGCATCAGCCCAATATCAGCATCAGCCCAATATCAGCATCAGCCCAATATCAGCATCAGCCCAATATCAGCATCAGCCCAATATCAGCATCAGCCCAATATCAGCATCAGCCCAATATCAGCATCAGCCCAATATCAGCATCAGCCCAATATCAGCATCAGCCCAATATCAGCATCAGCCCAATATCAGCATCAGCCCAATATCAGCATCAGCCCAATATCAGCATCAGCCCAATATCAGCATCAGCCCAATATCAGCATCAGCCCAATATCAGCATCAGCCCAATATCAGCATCAGCCCAATATCAGCATCAGCCCAATATCAGCATCAGCCCAATATCAGCATCAGCCCAATATCAGCATCAGCCCAATATCAGCATCAGCCCAATATCAGCATCAGCCCAATATCAGCATCAGCCCAATATCAGCATCAGCCCAATATCAGCATCAGCCCAATATCAGCATCAGCCCAATATCAGCATCAGCCCAATATCAGCATCAGCCCAATATCAGCATCAGCCCAATATCAGCATCAGCCCAATATCAGCATCAGCCCAATATCAGCATCAGCCCAATATCAGCATCAGCCCAATATCAGCATCAGCCCAATATCAGCATCAGCCCAATATCAGCATCAGCCCAATATCAGCATCAGCCCAATATCAGCATCAGCCCAATATCAGCATCAGCCCAATATCAGCATCAGCCCAATATCAGCATCAGCCCAATATCAGCATCAGCCCAATATCAGCATCAGCCCAATATCAGCATCAGCCCAATATCAGCATCAGCCCAATATCAGCATCAGCCCAATATCAGCATCAGCCCAATATCAGCATCAGCCCAATATCAGCATCAGCCCAATATCAGCATCAGCCCAATATCAGCATCAGCCCAATATCAGCATCAGCCCAATATCAGCATCAGCCCAATATCAGCATCAGCCCAATATCAGCATCAGCCCAATATCAGCATCAGCCCAATATCAGCATCAGCCCAATATCAGCATCAGCCCAATATCAGCATCAGCCCAATATCAGCATCAGCCCAATATCAGCATCAGCCCAATATCAGCATCAGCCCAATATCAGCATCAGCCCAATATCAGCATCAGCCCAATATCAGCATCAGCCCAATATCAATATCAGCCCAATATCAATATCAGCCCAATATCAATATCAGCCCAATATCAATATCAGCCCAATATCAATATCAGCCCAATATCAATATCAGCCCAATATCAATATCAGCCCAATATCAATATCAGCCCAATATCAATATCAGCCCAATATCAATATCAGCCCAATATCAACCAATATCAATATCAGCCCAATATCAATATCAGCCCAATATCAATATCAGCCCAATATCAATATCAGCCCAATATCAATATATCAGCTGATATTGGGCTGATGCTGATATTGGGCTGATGCTGATATTGGGCTGATGCTGATATTGGGCTGATGCTGATATTGGGCTGATGCTGATATTGGGCTGATGCTGATATTGGGCTGATGCTGATATTGGGCTGATGCTGATATTGGGCTGATGCTGATATTGGGCTGATGCTGATATTGGGCTGATGCTGATATTGGGCTGATGCTGATATTGGGCTGATGCTGATATTGGGCTGATGCTGATATTGGGCTGATGCTGATATTGGGCTGATGCTGATATTGGGCTGATGCTGATATTGGGCTGATGCTGATATTGGGCTGATGCTGATATTGGGCTGATGCTGATATTGGGCTGATGCTGATATTGGGCTGATGCTGATATTGGGCTGATGCTGATATTGGGCTGATGCTGATATTGGGCTGATATTGATATTGGGCTGATATTGATATTGGGCTGATATTGATATTGGGCTGATATTGATATTGGGCTGATATTGATATTGGGCTGATATTGATATTGGGCTGATATTGATATTGGGCTGATATTGATATTGGGCTGATATTGATATTGGGCTGATATTGATATTGGTTGATATTGGGCTGATATTGATATTGGGCTGATATTGATATTGGGCTGATATTGATATTGGGCTGATATTGATATTGGGCTGATATTGATATTGGGCTGATATTGATATTGGGCTGATATTGATATTGGGCTGATATTGATATTGGGCTGATATTGATATTGGGCTGATATTGATATTGGGCTGATATTGATATTGGGCTGATATTGATATTGGGCTGATATTGATATTGGGCTGATATTGATATTGGGCTGATATTGATATTGGGCTGATATAGGCCTGCAGAGTGTCTAGTTTTGAAGATACAGACTCTGCTAAGCAAAAGTGAACAGGGCCAAACTGGGCTTATTTCGCTGTGAAAGTGACATTTAGGCACGGAGTTGGAAAACCTTGTCTGAACCCCTCCATCCTTCCTGTAGCTGCTCAGACTCTGCTTCTCTGCCCCCAGCCAAGCTTATAGGCCTGCAGAGTGTCTAGTTTTGAAGATACAGACTCTGCTAAGCAAAAGTGAACAGGGCCAAACTGGGCTTATTTCGCTGTGAAAGTGACATTTAGGCACGGAGTTGGAAAACCTTGTCTGAACCCCTCCATCCTTCCTGTAGCTGCTCAGACTCTGCTTCTCTGCCCCCAGCCAAGCTTATAGGCCTGCAGAGTGTCTAGTTTTGAAGATACAGACTCTGCTAAGCAAAAGTGAACAGGGCCAAACTGGGCTTATTTCGCTGTGAAAGTGACATTTAGGCACGGAGTTGGAAAACCTTGTCTGAACCCCTCCATCCTTCCTGTAGCTGCTCAGACTCTGCTTCTCTGCCCCCAGCCAAGCTTATAGGCCTGCAGAGTGTCTAGTTTTGAAGATACAGACTCTGCTAAGCAAAAGTGAACAGGGCCAAACTGGGCTTATTTCGCTGTGAAAGTGACATTTAGGCACGGAGTTGGAAAACCTTGTCTGAACCCCTCCATCCTTCCTGTAGCTGCTCAGACTCTGCTTCTCTGCCCCCAGCCAAGCTTATAGGCCTGCAGAGTGTCTAGTTTTGAAGATACAGACTCTGCTAAGCAAAAGTGAACAGGGCCAAACTGGGCTTATTTCGCTGTGAAAGTGACATTTAGGCACGGAGTTGGAAAACCTTGTCTGAACCCCTCCATCCTTCCTGTAGCTGCTCAGACTCTGCTTCTCTGCCCCCAGCCAAGCTTATAGGCCTGCAGAGTGTCTAGTTTTGAAGATACAGACTCTGCTAAGCAAAAGTGAACAGGGCCAAACTGGGCTTATTTCGCTGTGAAAGTGACATTTAGGCACGGAGTTGGAAAACCTTGTCTGAACCCCTCCATCCTTCCTGTAGCTGCTCAGACTCTGCTTCTCTGCCCCCAGCCAAGCTTATAGGCCTGCAGAGTGTCTAGTTTTGAAGATACAGACTCTGCTAAGCAAAAGTGAACAGGGCCAAACTGGGCTTATTTCGCTGTGAAAGTGACATTTAGGCACGGAGTTGGAAAACCTTGTCTGAACCCCTCCATCCTTCCTGTAGCTGCTCAGACTCTGCTTCTCTGCCCCCAGCCAAGCTTATAGGCCTGCAGAGTGTCTAGTTTTGAAGATACAGACTCTGCTAAGCAAAAGTGAACAGGGCCAAACTGGGCTTATTTCGCTGTGAAAGTGACATTTAGGCACGGAGTTGGAAAACCTTGTCTGAACCCCTCCATCCTTCCTGTAGCTGCTCAGACTCTGCTTCTCTGCCCCCAGCCAAGCTTATAGGCCTGCAGAGTGTCTAGTTTTGAAGATACAGACTCTGCTAAGCAAAAGTGAACAGGGCCAAACTGGGCTTATTTCGCTGTGAAAGTGACATTTAGGCACGGAGTTGGAAAACCTTGTCTGAACCCCTCCATCCTTCCTGTAGCTGCTCAGACTCTGCTTCTCTGCCCCCAGCCAAGCTTATAGGCCTGCAGAGTGTCTAGTTTTGAAGATACAGACTCTGCTAAGCAAAAGTGAACAGGGCCAAACTGGGCTTATTTCGCTGTGAAAGTGACATTTAGGCACGGAGTTGGAAAACCTTGTCTGAACCCCTCCATCCTTCCTGTAGCTGCTCAGACTCTGCTTCTCTGCCCCCAGCCAAGCTTATAGGCCTGCAGAGTGTCTAGTTTTGAAGATACAGACTCTGCTAAGCAAAAGTGAACAGGGCCAAACTGGGCTTATTTCGCTGTGAAAGTGACATTTAGGCACGGAGTTGGAAAACCTTGTCTGAACCCCTCCATCCTTCCTGTAGCTGCTCAGACTCTGCTTCTCTGCCCCCAGCCAAGCTTATAGGCCTGCAGAGTGTCTAGTTTTGAAGATACAGACTCTGCTAAGCAAAAGTGAACAGGGCCAAACTGGGCTTATTTCGCTGTGAAAGTGACATTTAGGCACGGAGTTGGAAAACCTTGTCTGAACCCCTCCATCCTTCCTGTAGCTGCTCAGACTCTGCTTCTCTGCCCCCAGCCAAGCTTATAGGCCTGCAGAGTGTCTAGTTTTGAAGATACAGACTCTGCTAAGCAAAAGTGAACAGGGCCAAACTGGGCTTATTTCGCTGTGAAAGTGACATTTAGGCACGGAGTTGGAAAACCTTGTCTGAACCCCTCCATCCTTCCTGTAGCTGCTCAGACTCTGCTTCTCTGCCCCCAGCCAAGCTTATAGGCCTGCAGAGTGTCTAGTTTTGAAGATACAGACTCTGCTAAGCAAAAGTGAACAGGGCCAAACTGGGCTTATTTCGCTGTGAAAGTGACATTTAGGCACGGAGTTGGAAAACCTTGTCTGAACCCCTCCATCCTTCCTGTAGCTGCTCAGACTCTGCTTCTCTGCCCCCAGCCAAGCTTATAGGCCTGCAGAGTGTCTAGTTTTGAAGATACAGACTCTGCTAAGCAAAAGTGAACAGGGCCAAACTGGGCTTATTTCGCTGTGAAAGTGACATTTAGGCACGGAGTTGGAAAACCTTGTCTGAACCCCTCCATCCTTCCTGTAGCTGCTCAGACTCTGCTTCTCTGCCCCCAGCCAAGCTTATAGGCCTGCAGAGTGTCTAGTTTTGAAGATACAGACTCTGCTAAGCAAAAGTGAACAGGGCCAAACTGGGCTTATTTCGCTGTGAAAGTGACATTTAGGCACGGAGTTGGAAAACCTTGTCTGAACCCCTCCATCCTTCCTGTAGCTGCTCAGACTCTGCTTCTCTGCCCCCAGCCAAGCTTATAGGCCTGCAGAGTGTCTAGTTTTGAAGATACAGACTCTGCTAAGCAAAAGTGAACAGGGCCAAACTGGGCTTATTTCGCTGTGAAAGTGACATTTAGGCACGGAGTTGGAAAACCTTGTCTGAACCCCTCCATCCTTCCTGTAGCTGCTCAGACTCTGCTTCTCTGCCCCCAGCCAAGCTTATAGGCCTGCAGAGTGTCTAGTTTTGAAGATACAGACTCTGCTAAGCAAAAGTGAACAGGGCCAAACTGGGCTTATTTCGCTGTGAAAGTGACATTTAGGCACGGAGTTGGAAAACCTTGTCTGAACCCCTCCATCCTTCCTGTAGCTGCTCAGACTCTGCTTCTCTGCCCCCAGCCAAGCTTATAGGCCTGCAGAGTGTCTAGTTTTGAAGATACAGACTCTGCTAAGCAAAAGTGAACAGGGCCAAACTGGGCTTATTTCGCTGTGAAAGTGACATTTAGGCACGGAGTTGGAAAACCTTGTCTGAACCCCTCCATCCTTCCTGTAGCTGCTCAGACTCTGCTTCTCTGCCCCCAGCCAAGCTTATAGGCCTGCAGAGTGTCTAGTTTTGAAGATACAGACTCTGCTAAGCAAAAGTGAACAGGGCCAAACTGGGCTTATTTCGCTGTGAAAGTGACATTTAGGCACGGAGTTGGAAAACCTTGTCTGAACCCCTCCATCCTTCCTGTAGCTGCTCAGACTCTGCTTCTCTGCCCCCAGCCAAGCTTATAGGCCTGCAGAGTGTCTAGTTTTGAAGATACAGACTCTGCTAAGCAAAAGTGAACAGGGCCAAACTGGGCTTATTTCGCTGTGAAAGTGACATTTAGGCACGGAGTTGGAAAACCTTGTCTGAACCCCTCCATCCTTCCTGTAGCTGCTCAGACTCTGCTTCTCTGCCCCCAGCCAAGCTTATAGGCCTGCAGAGTGTCTAGTTTTGAAGATACAGACTCTGCTAAGCAAAAGTGAACAGGGCCAAACTGGGCTTATTTCGCTGTGAAAGTGACATTTAGGCACGGAGTTGGAAAACCTTGTCTGAACCCCTCCATCCTTCCTGTAGCTGCTCAGACTCTGCTTCTCTGCCCCCAGCCAAGCTTATAGGCCTGCAGAGTGTCTAGTTTTGAAGATACAGACTCTGCTAAGCAAAAGTGAACAGGGCCAAACTGGGCTTATTTCGCTGTGAAAGTGACATTTAGGCACGGAGTTGGAAAACCTTGTCTGAACCCCTCCATCCTTCCTGTAGCTGCTCAGACTCTGCTTCTCTGCCCCCAGCCAAGCTTATAGGCCTGCAGAGTGTCTAGTTTTGAAGATACAGACTCTGCTAAGCAAAAGTGAACAGGGCCAAACTGGGCTTATTTCGCTGTGAAAGTGACATTTAGGCACGGAGTTGGAAAACCTTGTCTGAACCCCTCCATCCTTCCTGTAGCTGCTCAGACTCTGCTTCTCTGCCCCCAGCCAAGCTTATAGGCCTGCAGAGTGTCTAGTTTTGAAGATACAGACTCTGCTAAGCAAAAGTGAACAGGGCCAAACTGGGCTTATTTCGCTGTGAAAGTGACATTTAGGCACGGAGTTGGAAAACCTTGTCTGAACCCCTCCATCCTTCCTGTAGCTGCTCAGACTCTGCTTCTCTGCCCCCAGCCAAGCTTATAGGCCTGCAGAGTGTCTAGTTTTGAAGATACAGACTCTGCTAAGCAAAAGTGAACAGGGCCAAACTGGGCTTATTTCGCTGTGAAAGTGACATTTAGGCACGGAGTTGGAAAACCTTGTCTGAACCCCTCCATCCTTCCTGTAGCTGCTCAGACTCTGCTTCTCTGCCCCCAGCCAAGCTTATAGGCCTGCAGAGTGTCTAGTTTTGAAGATACAGACTCTGCTAAGCAAAAGTGAACAGGGCCAAACTGGGCTTATTTCGCTGTGAAATTTCGATGTCACTTTCACAGCGAAATAAGCCCAGTTTGGCCCTGTTCACTTTTGCTTAGCAGAGTCTGTATCTTCAAAACTAGACACTCTGCAGGCCTATAAGCTTGGCTGGGGGCAGAGAAGCAGAGTCTGAGCAGCTACAGGAAGGATGGAGGGGTTCAGACAAGGTTTTCCAACTCCGTGCCTAAATGTCACTTTCACAGCGAAATAAGCCCAGTTTGGCCCTGTTCACTTTTGCTTAGCAGAGTCTGTATCTTCAAAACTAGACACTCTGCAGGCCTATAAGCTTGGCTGGGGGCAGAGAAGCAGAGTCTGAGCAGCTACAGGAAGGATGGAGGGGTTCAGACAAGGTTTTCCAACTCCGTGCCTAAATGTCACTTTCACAGCGAAATAAGCCCAGTTTGGCCCTGTTCACTTTTGCTTAGCAGAGTCTGTATCTTCAAAACTAGACACTCTGCAGGCCTATAAGCTTGGCTGGGGGCAGAGAAGCAGAGTCTGAGCAGCTACAGGAAGGATGGAGGGGTTCAGACAAGGTTTTCCAACTCCGTGCCTAAATGTCACTTTCACAGCGAAATAAGCCCAGTTTGGCCCTGTTCACTTTTGCTTAGCAGAGTCTGTATCTTCAAAACTAGACACTCTGCAGGCCTATAAGCTTGGCTGGGGGCAGAGAAGCAGAGTCTGAGCAGCTACAGGAAGGATGGAGGGGTTCAGACAAGGTTTTCCAACTCCGTGCCTAAATGTCACTTTCACAGCGAAATAAGCCCAGTTTGGCCCTGTTCACTTTTGCTTAGCAGAGTCTGTATCTTCAAAACTAGACACTCTGCAGGCCTATAAGCTTGGCTGGGGGCAGAGAAGCAGAGTCTGAGCAGCTACAGGAAGGATGGAGGGGTTCAGACAAGGTTTTCCAACTCCGTGCCTAAATGTCACTTTCACAGCGAAATAAGCCCAGTTTGGCCCTGTTCACTTTTGCTTAGCAGAGTCTGTATCTTCAAAACTAGACACTCTGCAGGCCTATACGCTTGGCTGGGGGCAGAGAAGCAGAGTCTGAGCAGCTACAGGAAGGATGGAGGGGTTCAGACAAGGTTTTCCAACTCCGTGCCTAAATGTCACTTTCACAGCGAAATAAGCCCAGTTTGGCCCTGTTCACTTTTGCTTAGCAGAGTCTGTATCTTCAAAACTAGACACTCTGCAGGCCTATAAGCTTGGCTGGGGGCAGAGAAGCAGAGTCTGAGCAGCTACAGGAAGGATGGAGGGGTTCAGACAAGGTTTTCCAACTCCGTGCCTAAATGTCACTTTCACAGCGAAATAAGCCCAGTTTGGCCCTGTTCACTTTTGCTTAGCAGAGTCTGTATCTTCAAAACTAGACACTCTGCAGGCCTATAAGCTTGGCTGGGGGCAGAGAAGCAGAGTCTGAGCAGCTACAGGAAGGATGGAGGGGTTCAGACAAGGTTTTCCAACTCCGTGCCTAAATGTCACTTTCACAGCGAAATAAGCCCAGTTTGGCCCTGTTCACTTTTGCTTAGCAGAGTCTGTATCTTCAAAACTAGACACTCTGCAGGCCTATAAGCTTGGCTGGGGGCAGAGAAGCAGAGTCTGAGCAGCTACAGGAAGGATGGAGGGGTTCAGACAAGGTTTTCCAACTCCGTGCCTAAATGTCACTTTCACAGCGAAATAAGCCCAGTTTGGCCCTGTTCACTTTTGCTTAGCAGAGTCTGTATCTTCAAAACTAGACACTCTGCAGGCCTATAAGCTTGGCTGGGGGCAGAGAAGCAGAGTCTGAGCAGCTACAGGAAGGATGGAGGGGTTCAGACAAGGTTTTCCAACTCCGTGCCTAAATGTCACTTTCACAGCGAAATAAGCCCAGTTTGGCCCTGTTCACTTTTGCTTAGCAGAGTCTGTATCTTCAAAACTAGACACTCTGCAGGCCTATAAGCTTGGCTGGGGGCAGAGAAGCAGAGTCTGAGCAGCTACAGGAAGGATGGAGGGGTTCAGACAAGGTTTTCCAACTCCGTGCCTAAATGTCACTTTCACAGCGAAATAAGCCCAGTTTGGCCCTGTTCACTTTTGCTTAGCAGAGTCTGTATCTTCAAAACTAGACACTCTGCAGGCCTATAAGCTTGGCTGGGGGCAGAGAAGCAGAGTCTGAGCAGCTACAGGAAGGATGGAGGGGTTCAGACAAGGTTTTCCAAGTCCGTGCCTAAATGTCACTTTCACAGCGAAATAAGCCCAGTTTGGCCCTGTTCACTTTTGCTTAGCAGAGTCTGTATCTTCAAAACTAGACACTCTGCAGGCCTATATCAGCCCAATATCAATATCAGCCCAATATCAATATCAGCCCAATATCAGCATCAGCCCAATATCAGCATCAGCCCAATATCAGCATCAGCCCAATATCAGCATCAGCCCAATATCAGCATCAGCCCAATATCAGCATCAGCCCAATATCAGCATCAGCCCAATATCAGCATCAGCCCAATATCAGCATCAGCCCAATATCAGCATCAGCCCAATATCAGCATCAGCCCAATATCAGCATCAGCCCAATATCAGCATCAGCCCAATATCAGCATCAGCCCAATATCAGCATCAGCCCAATATCAGCATCAGCCCAATATCAGCATCAGCCCAATATCAGCATCAGCCCAATATCAGCATCAGCCCAATATCAGCATCAGCCCAATATCAGCATCAGCCCAATATCAGCATCAGCCCAATATCAGCATCAGCCCAATATCAGCATCAGCCCAATATCAGCATCAGCCCAATATCAGCATCAGCCCAATATCAGCATCAGCCCAATATCAGCATCAGCCCAATATCAGCATCAGCCCAATATCAGCATCAGCCCAATATCAGCATCAGCCCAATATCAGCATCAGCCCAACATCAGCATCAGCCCAATATCAGCATCAGCCCAATATCAGCATCAGCCCAATATCAGCATCAGCCCAATATCAGCATCAGCCCAATATCAGCATCAGCCCAATATCAGCATCAGCCCAATATCAGCATCAGCCCAATATCAGCATCAGCCCAATATCAGCATCAGCCCAATATCAGCATCAGCCCAATATCAGCATCAGCCCAATATCAGCATCAGCCCAATATCAGCATCAGCCCAATATCAGCATCAGCCCAATATCAGCATCAGCCCAATATCAGCATCAGCCCAATATCAGCATCAGCCCAATATCAGCATCAGCCCAATATCAGCATCAGCCCAATATCAGCATCAGCCCAATATCAGCATCAGCCCAATATCAGCATCAGCCCAATATCAGCATCAGCCCAATATCAGCATCAGCCCAATATCAGCATCAGCCCAATATCAGCATCAGCCCAATATCAGCATCAGCCCAATATCAGCATCAGCCCAATATCAGCATCAGCCCAATATCAGCATCAGCCCAATATCAGCATCAGCCCAATATCAGCATCAGCCCAATATCAGCATCAGCCCAATATCAGCATCAGCCCAATATCAGCATCAGCCCAATATCAGCATCAGCCCAATATCAGCATCAGCCCAATATCAGCATCAGCCCAATATCAGCATCAGCCCAATATCAGCATCAGCCCAATATCAGCATCAGCCCAATATCAGCATCAGCCCAATATCAGCATCAGCCCAATATCAGCATCAGCCCAATATCAGCATCAGCTGATATTATATCATATTGGGCTGCTTCTCTGCCCCCAGCCAAGCTTATAGGCCTGCAGAGTGTCTAGGGCTGATGCTGATATTGGGCTGATGCTGATATTGGGCTGATGCTGATATTGGGCTGATGCTGATATTGGGCTGATGCTGATATTGGGCTGATGCTGATATTGGGCTGATGCTGATATTGGGCTGATGCTGATATTGGGCTGATGCTGATATTGGGCTGATGCTGATATTGGGCTGATGCTGATATTGGGCTGATGCTGATATTGGGCTGATGCTGATATTGGGCTGATGCTGATATTGGGCTGATGCTGATATTGGGCTGATGCTGATATTGGGCTGATGCTGATATTGGGCTGATGCTGATATTGGGCTGATGCTGATATTGGGCTGATGCTGATATTGGGCTGATGCTGATATTGGGCTGATGCTGATATTGGGCTGATGCTGATATTGGGCTGATGCTGATATTGGGCTGATGCTGATATTGGGCTGATGCTGATATTGGGCTGATGCTGATATTGGGCTGATGCTGATATTGGGCTGATGCTGATATTGGGCTGATGCTGATATTGGGCTGATGCTGATATTGGGCTGATGCTGATATTGGGCTGATGCTGATATTGGGCTGATGCTGATATTGGGCTGATATTGATATTGGGCTGATATTGATATTGGGCTGATATAGGCCTGCAGAGTGTCTAGTTTTGAAGATACAGACTCTGCTAAGCAAAAGTGAACAGGGCCAAACTGGGCTTATTTCGCTGTGAAAGTGACATTTAGGCACGGACTTGGAAAACCTTGTCTGAACCCCTCCATCCTTCCTGTAGCTGCTCAGACTCTGCTTCTCTGCCCCCAGCCAAGCTTATAGGCCTGCAGAGTGTCTAGTTTTGAAGATACAGACTCTGCTAAGCAAAAGTGAACAGGGCCAAACTGGGCTTATTTCGCTGTGAAAGTGACATTTAGGCACGGAGTTGGAAAACCTTGTCTGAACCCCTCCATCCTTCCTGTAGCTGCTCAGACTCTGCTTCTCTGCCCCCAGCCAAGCTTATAGGCCTGCAGAGTGTCTAGTTTTGAAGATACAGACTCTGCTAAGCAAAAGTGAACAGGGCCAAACTGGGCTTATTTCGCTGTGAAAGTGACATTTAGGCACGGAGTTGGAAAACCTTGTCTGAACCCCTCCATCCTTCCTGTAGCTGCTCAGACTCTGCTTCTCTGCCCCCAGCCAAGCTTATAGGCCTGCAGAGTGTCTAGTTTTGAAGATACAGACTCTGCTAAGCAAAAGTGAACAGGGCCAAACTGGGCTTATTTCGCTGTGAAAGTGACATTTAGGCACGGAGTTGGAAAACCTTGTCTGAACCCCTCCATCCTTCCTGTAGCTGCTCAGACTCTGCTTCTCTGCCCCCAGCCAAGCTTATAGGCCTGCAGAGTGTCTAGTTTTGAAGATACAGACTCTGCTAAGCAAAAGTGAACAGGGCCAAACTGGGCTTATTTCGCTGTGAAAGTGACATTTAGGCACGGAGTTGGAAAACCTTGTCTGAACCCCTCCATCCTTCCTGTAGCTGCTCAGACTCTGCTTCTCTGCCCCCAGCCAAGCTTATAGGCCTGCAGAGTGTCTAGTTTTGAAGATACAGACTCTGCTAAGCAAAAGTGAACAGGGCCAAACTGGGCTTATTTCGCTGTGAAAGTGACATTTAGGCACGGAGTTGGAAAACCTTGTCTGAACCCCTCCATCCTTCCTGTAGCTGCTCAGACTCTGCTTCTCTGCCCCCAGCCAAGCTTATAGGCCTGCAGAGTGTCTAGTTTTGAAGATACAGACTCTGCTAAGCAAAAGTGAACAGGGCCAAACTGGGCTTATTTCGCTGTGAAAGTGACATTTAGGCACGGAGTTGGAAAACCTTGTCTGAACCCCTCCATCCTTCCTGTAGCTGCTCAGACTCTGCTTCTCTGCCCCCAGCCAAGCTTATAGGCCTGCAGAGTGTCTAGTTTTGAAGATACAGACTCTGCTAAGCAAAAGTGAACAGGGCCAAACTGGGCTTATTTCGCTGTGAAAGTGACATTTAGGCACGGAGTTGGAAAACCTTGTCTGAACCCCTCCATCCTTCCTGTAGCTGCTCAGACTCTGCTTCTCTGCCCCCAGCCAAGCTTATAGGCCTGCAGAGTGTCTAGTTTTGAAGATACAGACTCTGCTAAGCAAAAGTGAACAGGGCCAAACTGGGCTTATTTCGCTGTGAAAGTGACATTTAGGCACGGAGTTGGAAAACCTTGTCTGAACCCCTCCATCCTTCCTGTAGCTGCTCAGACTCTGCTTCTCTGCCCCCAGCCAAGCTTATAGGCCTGCAGAGTGTCTAGTTTTGAAGATACAGACTCTGCTAAGCAAAAGTGAACAGGGCCAAACTGGGCTTATTTCGCTGTGAAAGTGACATTTAGGCACGGAGTTGGAAAACCTTGTCTGAACCCCTCCATCCTTCCTGTAGCTGCTCAGACTCTGCTTCTCTGCCCCCAGCCAAGCTTATAGGCCTGCAGAGTGTCTAGTTTTGAAGATACAGACTCTGCTAAGCAAAAGTGAACAGGGCCAAACTGGGCTTATTTCGCTGTGAAAGTGACATTTAGGCACGGAGTTGGAAAACCTTGTCTGAACCCCTCCATCCTTCCTGTAGCTGCTCAGACTCTGCTTCTCTGCCCCCAGCCAAGCTTATAGGCCTGCAGAGTGTCTAGTTTTGAAGATACAGACTCTGCTAAGCAAAAGTGAACAGGGCCAAACTGGGCTTATTTCGCTGTGAAAGTGACATTTAGGCACGGAGTTGGAAAACCTTGTCTGAACCCCTCCATCCTTCCTGTAGCTGCTCAGACTCTGCTTCTCTGCCCCCAGCCAAGCTTATAGGCCTGCAGAGTGTCTAGTTTTGAAGATACAGACTCTGCTAAGCAAAAGTGAACAGGGCCAAACTGGGCTTATTTCGCTGTGAAAGTGACATTTAGGCACGGAGTTGGAAAACCTTGTCTGAACCCCTCCATCCTTCCTGTAGCTGCTCAGACTCTGCTTCTCTGCCCCCAGCCAAGCTTATAGGCCTGCAGAGTGTCTAGTTTTGAAGATACAGACTCTGCTAAGCAAAAGTGAACAGGGCCAAACTGGGCTTATTTCGCTGTGAAAGTGACATTTAGGCACGGAGTTGGAAAACCTTGTCTGAACCCCTCCATCCTTCCTGTAGCTGCTCAGACTCTGCTTCTCTGCCCCCAGCCAAGCTTATAGGCCTGCAGAGTGTCTAGTTTTGAAGATACAGACTCTGCTAAGCAAAAGTGAACAGGGCCAAACTGGGCTTATTTCGCTGTGAAAGTGACATTTAGGCACGGAGTTGGAAAACCTTGTCTGAACCCCTCCATCCTTCCTGTAGCTGCTCAGACTCTGCTTCTCTGCCCCCAGCCAAGCTTATAGGCCTGCAGAGTGTCTAGTTTTGAAGATACAGACTCTGCTAAGCAAAAGTGAACAGGGCCAAACTGGGCTTATTTCGCTGTGAAAGTGACATTTAGGCACGGAGTTGGAAAACCTTGTCTGAACCCCTCCATCCTTCCTGTAGCTGCTCAGACTCTGCTTCTCTGCCCCCAGCCAAGCTTATAGGCCTGCAGAGTGTCTAGTTTTGAAGATACAGACTCTGCTAAGCAAAAGTGAACAGGGCCAAACTGGGCTTATTTCGCTGTGAAAGTGACATTTAGGCACGGAGTTGGAAAACCTTGTCTGAACCCCTCCATCCTTCCTGTAGCTGCTCAGACTCTGCTTCTCTGCCCCCAGCCAATCTTATAGGCCTGCAGAGTGTCTAGTTTTGAAGATACAGACTCTGCTAAGCAAAAGTGAACAGGGCCAAACTGGGCTTATTTCGCTGTGAAATTTCGATGTCACTTTCACAGCGAAATAAGCCCAGTTTGGCCCTGTTCACTTTTGCTTAGCAGAGTCTGTATCTTCAAAACTAGACACTCTGCAGGCCTATAAGCTTGGCTGGGGGCAGAGAAGCAGAGTCTGAGCAGCTACAGGAAGGATGGAGGGGTTCAGACAAGGTTTTCCAACTCCGTGCCTAAATGTCACTTTCACAGCGAAATAAGCCCAGTTTGGCCCTGTTCACTTTTGCTTAGCAGAGTCTGTATCTTCAAAACTAGACACTCTGCAGGCCTATAAGCTTGGCTGGGGGCAGAGAAGCAGAGTCTGAGCAGCTACAGGAAGGATGGAGGGGTTCAGACAAGGTTTTCCAACTCCGTGCCTAAATGTCACTTTCACAGCGAAATAAGCCCAGTTTGGCCCTGTTCACTTTTGCTTAGCAGAGTCTGTATCTTCAAAACTAGACACTCTGCAGGCCTATAAGCTTGGCTGGGGGCAGAGAAGCAGAGTCTGAGCAGCTACAGGAAGGATGGAGGGGTTCAGACAAGGTTTTCCAACTCCGTGCCTAAATGTCACTTTCACAGCGAAATAAGCCCAGTTTGGCCCTGTTCACTTTTGCTTAGCAGAGTCTGTATCTTCAAAACTAGACACTCTGCAGGCCTATAAGCTTGGCTGGGGGCAGAGAAGCAGAGTCTGAGCAGCTACAGGAAGGATGGAGGGGTTCAGACAAGGTTTTCCAACTCCGTGCCTAAATGTCACTTTCACAGCGAAATAAGCCCAGTTTGGCCCTGTTCACTTTTGCTTAGCAGAGTCTGTATCTTCAAAACTAGACACTCTGCAGGCCTATAAGCTTGGCTGGGGGCAGAGAAGCAGAGTCTGAGCAGCTACAGGAAGGATGGAGGGGTTCAGACAAGGTTTTCCAACTCCGTGCCTAAATGTCACTTTCACAGCGAAATAAGCCCAGTTTGGCCCTGTTCACTTTTGCTTAGCAGAGTCTGTATCTTCAAAACTAGACACTCTGCAGGCCTATAAGCTTGGCTGGGGGCAGAGAAGCAGAGTCTGAGCAGCTACAGGAAGGATGGAGGGGTTCAGACAAGGTTTTCCAACTCCGTGCCTAAATGTCACTTTCACAGCGAAATAAGCCCAGTTTGGCCCTGTTCACTTTTGCTTAGCAGAGTCTGTATCTTCAAAACTAGACACTCTGCAGGCCTATAAGCTTGGCTGGGGGCAGAGAAGCAGAGTCTGAGCAGCTACAGGAAGGATGGAGGGGTTCAGACAAGGTTTTCCAACTCCGTGCCTAAATGTCACTTTCACAGCGAAATAAGCCCAGTTTGGCCCTGTTCACTTTTGCTTAGCAGAGTCTGTATCTTCAAAACTAGACACTCTGCAGGCCTATAAGCTTGGCTGGGGGCAGAGAAGCAGAGTCTGAGCAGCTACAGGAAGGATGGAGGGGTTCAGACAAGGTTTTCCAACTCCGTGCCTAAATGTCACTTTCACAGCGAAATAAGCCCAGTTTGGCCCTGTTCACTTTTGCTTAGCAGAGTCTGTATCTTCAAAACTAGACACTCTGCAGGCCTATAAGCTTGGCTGGGGGCAGAGAAGCAGAGTCTGAGCAGCTACAGGAAGGATGGAGGGGTTCAGACAAGGTTTTCCAACTCCGTGCCTAAATGTCACTTTCACAGCGAAATAAGCCCAGTTTGGCCCTGTTCACTTTTGCTTAGCAGAGTCTGTATCTTCAAAACTAGACACTCTGCAGGCCTATAAGCTTGGCTGGGGGCAGAGAAGCAGAGTCTGAGCAGCTACAGGAAGGATGGAGGGGTTCAGACAAGGTTTTCCAACTCCGTGCCTAAATGTCACTTTCACAGCGAAATAAGCCCAGTTTGGCCCTGTTCACTTTTGCTTAGCAGAGTCTGTATCTTCAAAACTAGACACTCTGCAGGCCTATAAGCTTGGCTGGGGGCAGAGAAGCAGAGTCTGAGCAGCTACAGGAAGGATGGAGGGGTTCAGACAAGGTTTTCCAACTCCGTGCCTAAATGTCACTTTCACAGCGAAATAAGCCCAGTTTGGCCCTGTTCACTTTTGCTTAGCAGAGTCTGTATCTTCAAAACTAGACACTCTGCAGGCCTATAAGCTTGGCTGGGGGCAGAGAAGCAGAGTCTGAGCAGCTACAGGAAGGATGGAGGGGTTCAGACAAGGTTTTCCAACTCCGTGCCTAAATGTCACTTTCACAGCGAAATAAGCCCAGTTTGGCCCTGTTCACTTTTGCTTAGCAGAGTCTGTATCTTCAAAACTAGACACTCTGCAGGCCTATAAGCTTGGCTGGGGGCAGAGAAGCAGAGTCTGAGCAGCTACAGGAAGGATGGAGGGGTTCAGACAAGGTTTTCCAACTCCGTGCCTAAATGTCACTTTCACAGCGAAATAAGCCCAGTTTGGCCCTGTTCACTTTTGCTTAGCAGAGTCTGTATCTTCAAAACTAGACACTCTGCAGGCCTATAAGCTTGGCTGGGGGCAGAGAAGCAGAGTCTGAGCAGCTACAGGAAGGATGGAGGGGTTCAGACAAGGTTTTCCAACTCCGTGCCTAAATGTCACTTTCACAGCGAAATAAGCCCAGTTTGGCCCTGTTCACTTTTGCTTAGCAGAGTCTGTATCTTCAAAACTAGACACTCTGCAGGCCTATAAGCTTGGCTGGGGGGCAGAGAAGCAGAGTCTGAGCAGCTACAGGAAGGATGGAGGGGTTCAGACAAGGTTTTCCAACTCCGTGCCTAAATGTCACTTTCACAGCGAAATAAGCCCAGTTTGGCCCTGTTCACTTTTGCTTAGCAGAGTCTGTATCTTCAAAACTAGACACTCTGCAGGCCTATAAGCTTGGCTGGGGGCAGAGAAGCAGAGTCTGAGCAGCTACAGGAAGGATGGAGGGGTTCAGACAAGGTTTTCCAACTCCGTGCCTAAATGTCACTTTCACAGCGAAATAAGCCCAGTTTGGCCCTGTTCACTTTTGCTTAGCAGAGTCTGTATCTTCAAAACTAGACACTCTGCAGGCCTATAAGCTTGGCTGGGGGCAGAGAAGCAGAGTCTGAGCAGCTACAGGAAGGATGGAGGGGTTCAGACAAGGTTTTCCAAGTCCGTGCCTAAATGTCACTTTCACAGCGAAATAAGCCCAGTTTGGCCCTGTTCACTTTTGCTTAGCAGAGTCTGTATCTTCAAAACTAGACACTCTGCAGGCCTATATCAGCCCAATATCAATATCAGCCCAATATCAATATCAGCCCAATATCAGCATCAGCCCAATATCAGCATCAGCCCAATATCAGCATCAGCCCAATATCAGCATCAGCCCAATATCAGCATCAGCCCAATATCAGCATCAGCCCAATATCAGCATCAGCCCAATATCAGCATCAGCCCAATATCAGCATCAGCCCAATATCAGCATCAGCCCAATATCAGCATCAGCCCAATATCAGCATCAGCCCAATATCAGCATCAGCCCAATATCAGCATCAGCCCAATATCAGCATCAGCCCAATATCAGCATCAGCCCAATATCAGCATCAGCCCAATATCAGCATCAGCCCAATATCAGCATCAGCCCAATATCAGCATCAGCCCAATATCAGCATCAGCCCAATATCAGCATCAGCCCAATATCAGCATCAGCCCAATATCAGCATCAGCCCAATATCAGCATCAGCCCAATATCAGCATCAGCCCAATATCAGCATCAGCCCAATATCAGCATCAGCCCAATATCAGCATCAGCCCAATATCAGCATCAGCCCAATATCAGCATCAGCCCAATATCAGCATCAGCCCAATATCAGCATCAGCCCAATATCAGCATCAGCCCAATATCAGCATCAGCCCAATATCAGCATCAGCCCAATATCAGCATCAGCCCAATATCAGCATCAGCCCAATATCAGCATCAGCCCAATATCAGCATCAGCCCAATATCAGCATCAGCCCAATATCAGCATCAGCCCAATATCAGCATCAGCCCAATATCAGCATCAGCCCAATATCAGCATCAGCCCAAT
>NW_027637316.1:20000-25784 GCF_951216825.1 Electrona antarctica | reverse complement strand
AAAAATAGCAGATCTACAAGCTCATAGCGCGCCACCGAGTGGCGCGCTATGAACTTGTAGGTCTGCTATTTTTGAAAAAACATAACTATTTAAAAAAATAATGAATCAAAATTTGAAGGTTTTCAGAAACCTTAGGTCAGGCCCTAGAAGGCGTTCCCAGATTCAGCCTCAGGTATCAATGGGTTAAAAACCTGAGGCCGATTCTAAACCCGAACAGTCTTCTGAAAAACGTATGTCGCTATGACAGTGGTGCTCAGAAACGTCAAGGACCCCCAAAATGATACAGTGAGCAGAAGGCCCGGTCGCCCATGGTGGGTTTGAGGAGGTTAGTGTTTGAAGAGCGGAGGTTGTGAGTCGAGGGTTGTGGGTTGACATGTGGCCCTATCTTGGGCACCCTTCAGTTGCTATATTTTACTATCTTTTTAGTTTTTTTGCTTTTATTGATAGCGAACAGTAGACAGACAGGAAAAACATTTTAAAATAGTTCAACCATCCGATCTACATCAACACGTTGTGAGCTTGTAGATCGGCTATTTTATTTAGTTTTTCAAAAAAATATATATATATAAAATGTAATAAAAGGCAAAGGAGTTTAGGGATAGGGGGTTTGCATTGACGGAAATAGGGCCCTTAATACCTACAATTTTGGAATAGTATAATGAAAAAATACGCTTTCTAGCTACAATGCCACAGATGTTTTCCCGGTCTTTTGGGGTTATGGAGAAAGCTGTAGCAGACCACTATACGGCACGGTGGTGGACCTGTGGCTCAGACCATATGGTTTAACAGCCTATTCTGACTAAAGACCACAACAGCTAGCTCTCATTCAGACGTCTTAATGGAGCATGCAGTAAGGGGACATTCTCTTCTCTTCCCCCGTTACATAACAGACGCAGCTCTGCTCCGGCCCGCGCCGCGCCTGCATGCCCATGGCCCTGGATCTGCCTTTCATTTGACTGCTTGATGGCAAAAAGACAGAAGAACATTTGATAGAGAGCGGAACGCTGCTACATTCCCCCACTCTCTCCGTCTGATCGCGTCCCAGCACCAACGAATGGTAAATGGTGCATTTATATATAGCGCTTAAAGCGATTCACATAAGACTGTGCATTACCGTACATTCACACACACATTCATACACCGATGGCACCATGCAAGGCACCAACCTGCACATCGGGAGCAACTAGGGGTTCAGAGTCTTGCTCAAGGACACTTCGACACTAAGCCTCGGAAACCCAGACGTTTTTATTTCCAGGGAGAAAAAAAAAGTCTGGGTCCGAGTCCACTTCAATATGGCATAGAGTAGCGCAAACATCGCTCACTCTCTGCTGATTTCTGATCGTCTGCACCTTTGTTAAATTGACGCACACCTGTACACAGTACACACACACTCCTTTCTCTCTCTCTGTCGCTCTAATTAATTAGTCTCATGTCACGCAGCTGCGTCTAGATTCTCCCGGCGGATCCTGCCGGGAGCTGCCTATGCCATAGAAAGCATAGGTGGACCCCAGGCTACTTCGACACCGACTCTGGGGGAGGAGCGCGGGATCGAACTGGGAACCTCACGGTTTTCCCATCCAGCCATTCGACCGTCCACTCTATACTCTACTCTGCTGAATGCATTTTGGAGCGCGGTCCCAGACTGGACGGAGTGGAATCATACAATAGCATATTGTGTGTTTGAAACTTTAGATTTCGGGGCCTTTGGATTCCATGCTGCTGGGTTTGAGGCAGCTTCAACCGGCAGCGAACCTAGACGTCCACATCATCGGGTTGGGGGGCGGGAAAAAATCAGTGAAAAATAAAAAACAAAATGTTTCTTCTCTCAGAAACAATGACTGTCCTTTCCCATAAACTGAATCATGAGAATCAATACACATGGCTGGACTTCTCTCTGTCTTCCTCTCTCTCTCTCTCTCTCACACACACACGCACTCTACAACAGTACAGTACATGTGAACACTGTTTCCTCTATAAAACAGGAAATTAACACACACACACACACACACACACACCCCCCCCCCCCCCCCCCCCCCCCCCCCCCAGTCAGTGCCAGGCATGCAGCCTGACTTTTTTGCGAGGAGTCTTCATGGTGGGGTCCTGCGTGCGTGCGTGCGTGTGTGTGTGCGTGCGGTGGGGGGTATCCCTGCGGACGGGGGTCTCTGTTCACTTCCTGTACAGAGCAGGGAACACGCTAACTTGGTAGTTCACATGCGCACTCTCAATCTTCCCTTCTATCTCGTGCTCTTTTTTTGTCGTCCCCTGCGTGCGTGCGTGCGTGCGTGCGTGCGTGCGTGCGTGCCAGAGCGAGCGAGACAAGCATGATGATTGCTTAAGTCTGTTCTGGGTCGCATGGGAACACGACGGCTCATTACAGGGCCTGTGTCCTGTCCTCCGCTCGCTGCACGTATCTGCAGCCACGCAATACAGCGTCGACGCAAATACCTCATTGTTCAACTAATTGTTTTATCGCTGCACACATCGGTCTGACTGTGCTGTGCATGTCATTGTGTGGGACATGCCACACATCGGTCTGACTGTGCATGTCATTGTGTGGGACATGCCACACATCGGTCTGACTGTGCTGTGCATGTCATTGTGTGGGACATGCCACACATCGGTCTGACTGTGCTGTGCATGTCATTGTGTGGGACATGCCACACATCGGTCTGACTGTGCTGTGCATGTCATTGTGTGGGACATGCCACACATCGGTCTGACTGTGCTGTGCATGTCATTGTGTGGGACATGCCACAGACTTAATGACTCAGATCCATCAACCAGTGATGGCTCATGTGGTTTTACAGGGAAATCAGTAACACAAGAAAAGAAAAACACACATCACAGCTGATCTACATCCCTCTCTCTCTCTCTCTGCCACCCATAAACTCCTCGAATATCACAATGTCCCAAATGTCGCGCCTCCTCCTCCCCTCGTGTGCTCGTGTCACGGAACAACGAAGGCCCCCGTCGTAAAACGCATGCATCATCATCTGTCATCGTCTGCCTCGCCAGAACAATCACGTTTTTTCTGCTTTGTCCATCGTCACACTTTATATGATTACATTATAGCCCGGTTCTGGGGGGGGCGAACATTTGTCACCGTGAACTCGAGAACCACTCGGCCCACCGACTTCATATTCGACACCCACGTTCCACACCACCACAGGGAGTGCAGTGCCCGCGGCCTTGAGTCCGTCGGACCCACGGTTGTCCAGAACCAGCACAAATGGCATCTGCCCAGCAGGCTCTGGAGTCTGGAGAGGGCCCGAATTAGCCAATTGGTCACACCTGATCGATCACCCTTAGATCTCCATATATGGAGCTGGCCTGAATGATGTTCTGACATCTGCATACACTCCATATGGGCATAAAAGGGACACTTTTCAAACTTGCATCGTTCCAACTAGTTCCAAGCTCTCTACGTCATAATATATGAAAGTGTCCTGCGAGTAATAGTGAAAATAGTCCATCTACAAGCTCACTTATTTATATGTGCTATATGTTATTTAAAATGAAAAGTGATTCTATGTTCTGGTGACAGAATGGCGAGCAGTGTAATTCGTTCAGGGTGAGTAAAAGTGGATATCGTGTCAGGAAGAAACCTCTCCATATTTCAACGTTTAATTAGATTTTCATAAAGGAATGCCCTACTTCGCCCAACACTACAGTGTCACACCAAAAGAAGCAAAAAACAGAGCTCAAAACCAGACGCATCGCAACACGTTTTGAGCTTGTTATTGCTTGCTACTTTTTTTTATTTTAATTCTGAAAAAACAGTTTTGTCACGATTACACATTTAAGTTGGAACATTATGAAAGGATTTCTGTTTCTGTTTTCCTTTCAGAAAAAAGTGCTGACGAATAACTGAAATATAGAAAGAAATTACTGGCATTCTTACATTGGCGTTATTACAGGCATAATTACAGACGTACACACGTACGTACAGACAGACAGACAGACAGACGTACACACGTACGTACAGACAGACAGACAGACATACACACGTACGTACAGACAGACAGACAGACGTACACACGTACGTACAGACAGACAGACGTACACACGTACGTACAGACAGACAGACATACACACGCACGTATACAGACAGACAGACAGACAGACGTACACACGTACGTACAGACAGACAGACATACACACGTACGTACAGACAGACAGACAGACGTACACACGTACGTACAGACAGACAGACGTACACACGTACGTACAGACAGACAGACGTACACACGTACGTACAGACAGACAGACGTGCACACGTACGTACAGACAGACAGACGTACACGCGTACGTACAGACAGACAGACGTACACACGTACGTACACACAGACAGACGTACACACGTACGTACAGACAGACAGACAGACGTACACACGTACGTACAGACAGACAGACGTACACACGTACGTACAGACAGACATACGTACACACGTACGTACAGACAGACAGACGTACACACGTACGTACAGACAGACAGACGTGCACACATACGTACAGACAGGCAGACAGACGTACACACGTACGTACAGACAGACAGACAGACGTACACACGTACGTACAAACCGACAGACGTACACATGTGCGTACACACAGACAGACAGACGTACAGACAGACAGACGTACACACGTACAGACAGACAGACGTACGTACAGACAGACGTACACACGTACGTACTAAATCTACAGTTGATTTAGTCGACTAAAATTAATTTCGGTGGGCGTTGATGCTGTCATAATGACTGTTTTTACACTTGCTGAAAACAGCTGATCTACAAGCTCACAACGTGTCGCAGCGCAGACAGACAGACGTACACACGTACGTCTATTGGTCAGGACTCGCAGCGGGCTCATGTTCCTTCCTATTGGTGAGGACTCGCAGCGGGACCATGTTCCTATTGGTGAGGACTCGCAGCGGGCTCATGTTCCTATTGGTCAGGACTCGCAGCGGGCTCATGTTCCTATTGGTGAGGACTCGCAGCGGGCTCATGTTCCTATTGGTCAGGACTCGCAGCGGGCTCATGTTCCTATTGGTCAGGACTCGCAGCGGGCTCATGTTCCTATTGGTCAGGACTCGCAGCGGGCTCATGTTCCTATTGGTGAGGACTCGCTGCGGGCTCATGTTCCTATTGGTCAGGACTTGCTGCGGGCTCATGTTCCTATTGGTGAGGACTCGCTGCGGGCTCATGTTCCTATT
The DNA here is from genome assembly GCF_951216825.1 of Electrona antarctica. NCBI lineage: Eukaryota > Metazoa > Chordata > Actinopteri > Myctophiformes > Myctophidae > Electrona > Electrona antarctica. The sequence continues at coordinate 20,572 of NW_027637316.1, read as the reverse complement.
GGTGAGGACTCGCTGCGGGCTCATGTTCCTTCCTATTGGTGAGGACTTGCTGCGGGCTCATGTTCCTATTGGTGAGGACTCACAGCGGGCTCATGTTCCTTCCTATTGGTGAGGACTTGCTGCGGGCTCATGTTCCTTCCTATTGGTGAGGACTCGCAGCGGGCTCATGTTCCTTCCTATTGGTGAGGACTCACAGCGGGCTCATGTTCCTATTGGTGAGGACTCACAGCGGGCTCATGTTCCTATTGGTGAGGACTCGCAGCGGGCTCATGTTCCTATTGGTCAGGACTCGCAGCGGGCTCATGTTCCTATTGGTCAGGACTCGCAGCGGGCTCATGTTCCTATTGGTGAGGACTCGCAGCGGGCTCATGTTCCTATTGGTCAGGACTCGCTGCGGGCTCATGTTCCTATTGGTGATGGTGAGGACTCTCAGCGGGCTCATGTTCCTATTGGTCAGGACTCGCAGTGGGCTCATGTTCCTATTGGTCAGGACTCGCAGCGGGCTCATGTTCCTATTGGTCAGGACTCGCAGCGGGCTCATGTTCCTATTGGTCAGGACTTGCTGCGGGCTC
>NW_027637316.1:0-15000 GCF_951216825.1 Electrona antarctica | reverse complement strand
CTCGCTGCGGGCTCATGTTCCTATTGGTGATGGTGAGGACTCTCAGCGGGCTCATGTTCCTATTGGTCAGGACTCGCAGTGGGCTCATGTTCCTATTGGTCAGGACTCGCAGCGGGCTCATGTTCCTATTGGTCAGGACTCGCAGCGGGCTCATGTTCCTATTGGTCAGGACTTGCTGCGGGCTCATGTTCCTATTGGTGAGGACTCGCTGCGGGCTCATGTTCCTATTGGTGAGGACTCGCTGCGGGCTCATGTTCCTTCCTATTGGTGAGGACTCGCAGCGGGCTCATGTTCCTATTGGTGAGGACTCGCAGCGGGCTCATGTTCCTATTGGTGAGGACTCACAGCGGGCTCATGTTCCTATTGGTGAGGACTCACAGCGGGCTCATGTTCCTATTGGTGAGGACTCGCAGCGGGCTCATGTTCCTATTGGTCAGGACTCGCAGCGGGCTCATGTTCCTATTGGTCAGGACGCAGCGGGCTCATGTTCCTATTGGTGAGGACTCGCAGCGGGCTCATGTTCCTATTGGTGAGGACTCGCAGCGGGCTCATGTTCCTATTGGTCAGGACTCGCAGCGGGCTCATGTTCCTATTGGTCAGGACTCACAGCGGGCTCATGTTCCTATTGGTGAGGACTCGCAGCGGGCTCATGTTCCTATTGGTCAGGACTCGCTGCGGGCTCATGTTCCGTCCTATTGGTGAGGACTCGCAGCGGGCTCATGTTCCTATTGGTGAGGACTCGCAGCGGGCTCATGTTCCTATTGGTCAGGACTCGCAGCGGGCTCATGTTCCTATTGGTCAGGAGGACTCACACTCACAGCAGACTCATGTTCCTATTGGTCAGGAGGACTCACACTCACAGCAGACTCATGTTCCTATTGGTGAGGACTCACAGCAGACTCATGTTCCTATTGGTGAGGACTCGCAGCGGGCTCATGTTCCTATTGGTCAGGACTCGCAGCGGGCTCATGTTCCTATTGGTCAGGACTCGCAGCGGGCTCATGTTCCTATTGGTCAGGAGGACTCACACTCACAGCAGACTCATGTTCCTATTGGTCAGGAGGACTCACACTCACAGCAGACTCATGTTCCTATTGGTGAGGACTCACAGCAGACTCATGTTCCTATTGGTGAGGACTCGCAGCGGGCTCATGTTCCTATTGGTCAGGACTCGCAGCGGGCTCATGTTCCTATTGGTCAGGACTCGCAGCGGGCTCATGTTCCTATTGGTCAGGACTCGCAGCGGGCTCATGTTCCTATTGGTGAGGACTCGCTGCGGGCTTATGTTCCTATTGGTCAGGACTTGCTGCGGGCTCATGTTCCTATTGGTGAGGACTCGCTGCGGGCTCATGTTCCTATTGGTGAGGACTCGCTGCGGGCTCATGTTCCTTCCTATTGGTGAGGACTTGCTGCGGGCTCATGTTCCTATTGGTGAGGACTCACAGCGGGCTCATGTTCCTTCCTATTGGTGAGGACTTGCTGCGGGCTCATGTTCCTTCCTATTGGTGAGGACTCGCAGCGGGCTCATGTTCCTTCCTATTGGTGAGGACTCACAGCGGGCTCATGTTCCTATTGGTGAGGACTCGCTGCGGGCTCATGTTCCTATTGGTCAGGACTCACAGCGGGCTCATGTTCCTATTGGTGAGGACTCGCTGCGGGCTCATGTTCCTATTGGTGAGGACTCGCTGCGGGCTCATGTTCCTATTGGTCAGGACTCGCAGCGGGCTCATGTTCCTATTGGTCAGGACTCGCAGCGGGCTCATGTTCCTTCCTATTGGTGAGGACTTGCTGCGGGCTCATGTTCCTTCCTATTGGTGAGGACTCGCAGCGGGCTCATGTTCCTTCCTATTGGTGAGGACTCACAGCGGGCTCATGTTCCTATTGGTGAGGACTCACAGCGGGCTCATGTTCCTATTGGTGAGGACTCGCAGCGGGCTCATGTTCCTATTGGTCAGGACTCGCAGCGGGCTCATGTTCCTATTGGTCAGGACTCGCAGCGGGCTCATGTTCCTATTGGTGAGGACTCGCAGCGGGCTCATGTTCCTATTGGTCAGGACTCGCTGCGGGCTCATGTTCCTATTGGTGATGGTGAGGACTCTCAGCGGGCTCATGTTCCTATTGGTCAGGACTCGCAGTGGGCTCATGTTCCTATTGGTCAGGACTCGCAGCGGGCTCATGTTCCTATTGGTCAGGAATCGCAGCGGGCTCATGTTCCTATTGGTCAGGACTTGCTGCGGGCTCATGTTCCTATTGGTGAGGACTCGCTGCGGGCTCATGTTCCTATTGGTGAGGACTCGCTGCGGGCTCATGTTCCTTCCTATTGGTGAGGACTCGCAGCGGGCTCATGTTCCTATTGGTGAGGACTCGCAGCGGGCTCATGTTCCTATTGGTGAGGACTCACAGCGGGCTCATGTTCCTATTGGTGAGGACTCACAGCGGGCTCATGTTCCTATTGGTGAGGACTCGCAGCGGGCTCATGTTCCTATTGGTCAGGACTCGCAGCGGGCTCATGTTCCTATTGGTCAGGACGCAGCGGGCTCATGTTCCTATTGGTGAGGACTCGCAGCGGGCTCATGTTCCTATTGGTGAGGACTCGCAGCGGGCTCATGTTCCTATTGGTCAGGACTCGCAGCGGGCTCATGTTCCTATTGGTCAGGACTCACAGCGGGCTCATGTTCCTATTGGTGAGGACTCGCAGCGGGCTCATGTTCCTATTGGTCAGGACTCGCTGCGGGCTCATGTTCCGTCCTATTGGTGAGGACTCGCAGCGGGCTCATGTTCCTATTGGTGAGGACTCGCAGCGGGCTCATGTTCCTATTGGTCAGGACTCGCAGCGGGCTCATGTTCCTATTGGTCAGGAGGACTCACACTCACAGCAGACTCATGTTCCTATTGGTCAGGAGGACTCACACTCACAGCAGACTCATGTTCCTATTGGTGAGGACTCACAGCAGACTCATGTTCCTATTGGTGAGGACTCGCAGCGGGCTCATGTTCCTATTGGTCAGGACTCGCAGCGGGCTCATGTTCCTATTGGTCAGGACTCGCAGCGGGCTCATGTTCCTATTGGTCAGGAGGACTCACACTCACAGCAGACTCATGTTCCTATTGGTCAGGAGGACTCACACTCACAGCAGACTCATGTTCCTATTGGTGAGGACTCACAGCAGACTCATGTTCCTATTGGTGAGGACTCGCAGCGGGCTCATGTTCCTATTGGTCAGGACTCGCAGCGGGCTCATGTTCCTATTGGTCAGGACTCGCAGCGGGCTCATGTTCCTATTGGTCAGGACTCGCAGCGGGCTCATGTTCCTATTGGTGAGGACTCGCTGCGGGCTTATGTTCCTATTGGTCAGGACTTGCTGCGGGCTCATGTTCCTATTGGTGAGGACTCGCTGCGGGCTCATGTTCCTATTGGTGAGGACTCGCTGCGGGCTCATGTTCCTTCCTATTGGTGAGGACTTGCTGCGGGCTCATGTTCCTATTGGTGAGGACTCACAGCGGGCTCATGTTCCTTCCTATTGGTGAGGACTTGCTGCGGGCTCATGTTCCTTCCTATTGGTGAGGACTCGCAGCGGGCTCATGTTCCTTCCTATTGGTGAGGACTCACAGCGGGCTCATGTTCCTATTGGTCAGGACTCGCAGCGGGCTCATGTTCCTATTGGTCAGGACTCGCAGCGGGCTCATGTTCCTATTGGTGAGGACTCACAGCGGGCTCATGTTCCTATTGGTGAGGACTCACAGCGGGCTCATGTTCCTATTGGTGAGGACTCGCAGCGGGCTCATGTTCCTATTGGTCAGGACTCGCAGCGGGCTCATGTTCCTATTGGTCAGGACTCGCAGCGGGCTCATGTTCCTATTGGTGAGGACTCGCAGCGGGCTCATGTTCCTATTGGTCAGGACTCGCTGCGGGCTCATGTTCCTATTGGTGATGGTGAGGACTCTCAGCGGGCTCATGTTCCTATTGGTCAGGACTCGCAGTGGGCTCATGTTCCTATTGGTCAGGACTCGCAGCGGGCTCATGTTCCTATTGGTCAGGACTCGCAGCGGGCTCATGTTCCTATTGGTCAGGACTTGCTGCGGGCTCATGTTCCTATTGGTGAGGACTCGCTGCGGGCTCATGTTCCTATTGGTGAGGACTCGCTGCGGGCTCATGTTCCTTCCTATTGGTGAGGACTCGCAGCGGGCTCATGTTCCTATTGGTGAGGACTCGCAGCGGGCTCATGTTCCTATTGGTGAGGACTCACAGCGGGCTCATGTTCCTATTGGTGAGGACTCACAGCGGGCTCATGTTCCTATTGGTGAGGACTCGCAGCGGGCTCATGTTCCTATTGGTCAGGACTCGCAGCGGGCTCATGTTCCTATTGGTCAGGACGCAGCGGGCTCATGTTCCTATTGGTGAGGACTCGCAGCGGGCTCATGTTCCTATTGGTCAGGACTCGCAGCGGGCTCATGTTCCTATTGGTCAGGACTCGCAGCGGGCTCATGTTCCTATTGGTCAGGACTCACAGCGGGCTCATGTTCCTATTGGTGAGGACTCGCAGCGGGCTCATGTTCCTATTGGTCAGGACTCGCTGCGGGCTCATGTTCCTTCCTATTGGTGAGGACTCGCAGCGGGCTCATGTTCCTATTGGTCAGGACTCTCTGCGGGCTCATGTTCCTTCCTATTGGTGAGGACTCACAGCGGGCTCATGTTCCTATTGGTGAGGACTCGCAGCGGGCTCATGTTCCTATTGGTCAGGACTCGCTGCGGGCTCATGTTCCTTCCTATTGGTGAGGACTCGCAGCGGGCTCATGTTCCTATTGGTGAGGACTCGCAGCGGGCTCATGTTCCTATTGGTGAGGACTCGCAGCGGGCTCATGTTTCTATTGGTCAGGACTCGCAGCGGGCTCATGTTCCTATTGGTCAGGAGGACTCACACTCACAGCAGACTCATGTTCCTATTGGTCAGGAGGACTCACACTCACAGCAGACTCATGTTCCTATTGGTGAGGACTCACAGCAGACTCATGTTCCTATTGGTGAGGACTCGCAGCGGGCTCATGTTCCTATTGGTCAGGACTTGCTGCGGGCTCATGTTCCTATTGGTGAGGACTCGCTGCGGGCTCATGTTCCTATTGGTGATGGTGAGGACTCTCAGCGGGCTCATGTTCCTATTGGTCAGGACTCGCAGCGGGCTCATGTTTCTATTGGTCAGGACTCGCAGCGGGCTCATGTTCCTATTGGTCAGGAGGCCTCACACTCACAGCAGACTCACGTTCCTATTGGTCAGGAGGACTCACACTCACAGCAGACTCACGTTCCTATTGGTCAGGAGGACTCACACTCACAGCAGACTCATGTTCCTATTGGTCAGGAGGACTCACACTCACAGCAGACTCATCTTCCTATTGGTCAGGAATCACAGCGGGAGAAAGCACACAGCCGTGCCTCCTAAAACAGTGGTTCCCAAACGTTTTCATGTCAAGGACCCCCAAATTGACACTAAATTTGCCCCACAGACCCCCATTTGAAGAGACATGCCAGGGGCCCCCATGAGAGAAGATTTGTACGGCTCTAGCAGTGATTCTCAACCCGTTTAATTTCAAGGACCCCCAGTTTGACATGTATTAGTCTACGGACCCCCATTTAATAGCATTTCTATGGGACCCCAATTTATATTGTAAAATCAATGTAAATTTAACTCTGAGAGTGTACAAATGGAACCAAATGGACCCCAACGGGTCCATTTGAAATTATAGAGGCTATGCTTGTGACATCATCGTATACCCACCTATACCCGGAAGTTTTGCGGCTGGGAACGCCTACTGAGTGGCAAAAAAACTGACCCCATACATCCAAACAGAAACGTCCTATCTGATTGTATTAAACTATGTTAAAGTCACCAAAATTGCTGTACGGAAAGCTTGAATTATCCAATTTCTATCTGCAATGTTTTTGTTTCATAAAAATCCACCCATAGACATGTTATGAGCTATACTTTACTTTACTTTCTCTCAAGACATTCTGTGGTGATTGTTTTTCCAAGTGTCAGGGTTTGGAAGCGCTCGTTTTCAATAACAATGTTTTGCCACTCAGTCTAGATGAAGGGGGGGCGTGTCCCAGTGGAAAAGTGATGTGTGTGCATACTCTCTAGTAGGGGTGTCAAATTAAATCCATTCAAATTAAAATCGCGATTCCGTTATGAACGATTCAAAATCTATAATAATTTTCCAAAAATCGAGTTTTCACTACATGGTGTCTGTGATATGAAATGTAAGCTTACCCTAATCACAGTAAACATCATGTCTTCAGTCATTTTCAAGTTACTGTAGTCACTTCAGTTCAAGACTGGAGTAGATTGTGATGAAATCCTATGTATTGAATCGAGAATCATTTTCAATAGAAAATTGTTTTGAATCTGGAATGAAAATCGATTTTGAATCGAATCGTGACCCCAAGAATCGGAATCGGAATCGAATCGAATCGGAATCGAATCGAATCGAATCGAATCGAATCGAATCGAATCGAATCGAATCGTGGGACACCCAAAGATTCACAGCCCTACTCTCTATACCAGTGGTTGTCAAAGTGTGGTCCGGGGACCCCTAGCGGTCCTTGAGGGAGTTCCAGGGGGTCCCCAGCTAAATGATAGTTTGGAACCAAATGGACCCTTATGGGTCTGTAACTCAGAGAGTGTACAAATGGAACCAAATGCACCCTAACGGGTCCATTTGTTTCCATTTGTACACTCTCAGAGTTAAATTAACATTGATTTTACAATATAAATTGGGGGTCCCAGAGATAGAAATGCCATTAAATGGGGGGTCCGTAGACTAATGCAAGTCAAACTGGGGGGCATTGAAATTAAATGGGTTGAGAATCACTGCTAGAGCCATCTAGCAGTGATTCTCTTATGGGGGACCCTGGCATATCTTTTCAAATGGGGGTCTGTGGGCTAATTAGTGTCAATTTGGGGGTCCTTGACATGAAAAGGTTTGGGAACCACTGCTCTACAATGTAGATTCTCTGTTACAAGTTAAAGTCTGGAATTTAATAGGACAGGCCCCTTTTGATGTCAATCAATCAAGTCACCTTAAGTGCCAGGGACGTTAAGACGAGCTGAATCTAACTATGTACTGATTGCCAGGGACGTTATATTATTTTTTTGTTTGTTTTTTAATCCATGTTTTTGAAAATTCCTCTAATCTGGTGTGCAGGTGATGACATGCACAATAGAATTACATTTTCTTTATTTTATTTATAATGGGAAAAGTGGCACCCAGGACCAAAACTGGTGTCCACCCACTGGCACTTAAAGAGTTCAAGTGGCAGATGCCAAAAATATATATATATATATTATATTTAAATTAAATATTATTTCGGTGCATGTCATGTGGTCTATACCTGCACAGCCTTTGTGATCTACTGTTAGATCGCAATCTACCTTTTGGGCTCCCCCTCTAAAGGGACCCTGCATGGCTGCACCGTACTCAGTCTAAAGGGACCCTGGCTGCACCGTACTCAGTCTAAAGGGACCCTGGCTGCACCGTACTCAGTCTAAAGGGACCCTGCATGGCTGCACCGTACTCAGTCTAAAGGGACCCTGGCTGCACCGTACTCAGTCTAAAGGGACCATGCATGGCTGCACCGTACTCAGTCTAAAGGGACCCTGGCTGCACCGTACTCAGTCTAAAGGGACCCTGGCTGCACCGTACTCAGTCTAAAGGGACCCTGGCTGCACCGTACTCAGTCTAAAGGGACCCTGGCTGCACCGTACTCAGTCTAAAGGGACCCTGCATGGCTGCACCGTACTCAGTCTAAAGGGACCCTGGCTGCACCGTACTCAGTCTAAAGGGACCCTGCATGGCTGCACCGTACTCAGTCTAAAGGGACCCTGGCTGCACCGTACTCAGTCTAAAGGGACCCTGCATGGCTGCACCGTACTCAGTCTAAAGGGACCCTGGCTGCACCGTACTCAGTCTAAAGGGACCCTGGCTGCACCGTACTCAGTCTAAAGGGACCATGCATGGCTGCACCGTACTCAGTCTAAAGGGACCCTGGCTGCACCGTACTCAGTCTAAAGGGACCCTGGCTGCACCGTACTCAGTCTAAAGGGACCCTGGCTGCACCGTACTCAGTCTAAAGGGACCCTGGCTGCACCGTACTCAGTCTAAAGGGACCCTGCATGGCTGCACCGTACTCAGTCTAAAGGGACCCTGGCTGCACCGTACTCAGTCTAAAGGGACCCTGCATGGCTGCACCGTACTCAGTCTAAAGGGACCCTGGCTGCACCGTACTCAGTCTAAAGGGACCCTGCATGGCTGCACCGTACTCAGTCTAAAGGGACCCTGGCTGCACCGTACTCAGTCTAAAGGGACCCTGGCTGCACCGTACTCAGTCTAAAGGGACCCTGGCTGCACCGTACTCAGTCTAAAGGGACCCTGGCTGCACCGTACTCAGTCTAAAGGGACCCTGGCTGCACCGTACTCAGTCTAAAGGGACCCTGGCTGCACCGTACTCAGTCTAAAGGGACCCTGGCTGCACCGTACTCAGTCTAAAGGGACCCTGGCTGCACCGTACTCAGTCTAAAGGGACCCTGGCTGCACCGTACTCAGTCTAAAGGGACCCTGGCTGCACCGTACTCAGTCTAAAGGGACCCTGGCTGCACCGTACTCAGTCTAAAGGGACCCTGCAGGCTGCACCGTACTCAGTCTAAAGGGACCCTGGCTGCACCGTACTCAGTCTAAAGGGACCCTGGCTGCACCGTACTCAGTCTAAAGGGACCCTGGCTGCACCGTACTCAGTCTAAAGGGACCCTGGCTGCACCGTACTCAGTCTAAAGGGACCCTGGCTGCACCGTACTCAGTCTAAAGGGACCCTGGCTGCACCGTACTCAGTCTAAAGGGACCCTGCATGGCTGCACCGTACTCAGTCTAAAGTGACCCTGGCTGCACCGTACTCAGTCTAAAGGGACCCTGGCTGCACCGTACTCAGTCTAAAGGGACCCTGGCTGCACCGTACTCAGTCTAAAGGGACCATGGCTGCACCGTACTCAGTCTAAAGGGACCCTGGCTGCACCGTACTCAGTCTAAAGGGACCCTGGCTGCACCGTACTCAGTCTAAAGGGACCATGGCTGCACCGTACTCAGATCACAGTACAGTTGGTTCTTGGTTCACTGAGGAGCAAAAGTCCCTTTGCCGTTTTACTTTTTGTGGTTTTCGTGGAAGGCCCCCACTTTTCCGGCCCCCCTGCTCCAATTTTCTTTAAATACGACCGTAATTGGTTAGATTTCCTACCTCCGGCCTGGTGGCAGCAGGGCTGTGTGTGTGTGTGTGTGTGTGTGTGTGTGTGTGTGTGTGTGTGTGTGTGTGTGTGTGTGTGTGTCACAGTGTGTGCGTGCATGTGTGTATTTGGGCGTATGGTTGTGAGGGGGGCTGGTGGAAGGGGGGGGGCAGGCAGAGGGGGACACAGCCCACAGCGGGGCCGTTCGCTACGCTCGGTGGCGAGGCGGTTCTGAGGGCCTCCGATGCCAGCGTTTCTATTCCTCCGTTTATGGGCAGTTTACGGGCAGACCCTGGAAGCACATCCTCCCATGTGGAAACTGACATGAATCCACACACACACACACACACACACACACACACACACACACACACACACACACACACACACACACACACACACACACACACACACACACACACACACACACACACACACACACACACACACACACACACACACACACACAGTGACTTAATCGTGTGTGGCGCAATTTACCTGAATCGCTTTCAAAGTGGACACACACACACAAGACTAAAAACATGATCTGTCTCTCTCCTCTTTCACTTAAGCACACATCCATGATGTCTCCATCCATCACGGACCTCTTGCCAACAACGTGTATCTCGTACTAGACATTATCACAAAGGCATTCCGCCTTTCAAATCAAAACCAGTCTGCTCGCTGCACAAAAGCCTTTTCTCTGGGACGTCTCTCAAAGCAGACAAAAAGGAGCGTGAGCATGCATGCAGCTCCGCAAAAAAACACACAAAAAAGAGAAAAGAAAAAACATCAGGGGCAGGCATGAGTAATCAAACAGGAAATAAGACGTAGCGTCTGTCTCATGCAGGCGAGGCCGAGCGAACGAGCGAGCGGCCTCCACTGATCCAGAGCCAGTCCATTGTCCCTGCCCGCCATTGTCTGGCTCTCACTGGGGCAGACCAGAGAACAGCCAGGCCGCCCCCCCATGGGCAGACCAGAGAGCAGCCAGGCCGCTCCCACCACCGCCTTGATCCCACACACACCGCTGTTTGTCTGATGCTGACGTCTGAGACGCAGACATACAGCGTGGGCACGAAACTACCTACCTGTGGAGTAATGACGGGGTAAGACACACACACACGCGCGAGCGCACGCACGCACACACGCACACACACACACGGGCAGGTAGAGACGGGGAGAGAGCCAATTGACCTATAAGCCCCTCCCCAAACTGCTATGGTCCAATCAGTGAGCAGACCACCTAAATGGTGCTTAGTAAGAACAGAGAGACGTGTTTGGGTGAGCGGCTTGTCACCGGCGTGACGCCATGTTGTAGTTTTAGTAAGAACAGAGAGAGGAGAGAGGGGGACTAAGAAGAGGCCTGGCTCGGCCTATAGCGGTCCGGACATCTATGGCTGCTAATCCAGCCTGACATTGCGTCGCGGGTTCGAGTCGGTTTCGCGGGTTCGAGTCCCGATCCCGACGACCTTTTCTGCGTGTCAACCCCCCCCCCCCCCCCCCCCCCCCCAAGGCATACAAAAGCACCCAAAAATATCTATAAGAAAGAAAGAAAGAAAGAAAGAAAGAAAGAAAGAAAGAAAGAGAGTGAGAGAGAAAAGAAGTGGGTGGTGGGACGACGGTAAAGGGTTAACTGCGAGATGTGCCTCCGGTGCATAAGAGACTTGATGGCCAAATTGAAATCCAAAGCAAATCACTGGCAGCCAAATGTATCAGTGTGTGAAGACAGAGGAACAAAGATGAGTGAAGACAGAGGAACAAAGATGAAAGGGCTCAGGGTGTGAGAAACGCCTCGCAGGTATCAAAACATAATGACACACGCTCTATTACTCGCATTGTGTCAAACCAGCAGACAGCTCCTGCAACGTCGGCGGAGAGCGCCGCCCGCGCTCGCTTGTCTGGGGGTGAAATCCGACGACCCGCCCCGCAATACGATCACTTAGCCCATTCTGGACGGGGAACCCCTGTCGGTGTTTTAAGCATTATTATGTGTTATGCTTTAGCTATTGAAAAATAGCAGATCTACAAGCTCGTAGCGCGCCACTCGGTGGCGCGCTATGAGCTTGTAGGTCTGCTATTTTTGAAAAATTGTGAAAATGTGAGCAAATCTTTGAATATATATTTTTTCAGAGCGAACGTTTTTTAACTCAAATCTTTGCCTCTGGGAGGTCCCTGGAACCACATATTTTCAGATGGGAGTCTGTGGCCAAATATAGATAATTCTGTTGCGCTCCTTGACCTGAAATTGTTGAGCCCAACTGATATAGAAACATAGGTTTTTTAGAAAACGTTCAGGATTTAGAAGACATTTTGTAGAATCGCTCCCAGGTCTAAATGGGTTAAAGAGCGAAAACATCAAAAGCCTTGGACTGATCTACGACGTCGCCGTAGCGACCGCACGGGGTGTGAGATGACAACGCCACGTTTCCTATACGCGGAGGAGGAGGAGGAGGAGGGACGTCTAAAACCTCCCCGATGCGTCCAGGGCCAAGCCTTATGCTGCATTATGTTCACACAGAGGGCAGATACGAAGATACAGTCTGCCATTCATTGTCAATGGAAGCCAGCGACGTGAAGATGCAAAGATACAATCTGCCATTAATTGTCAATGGAAGCCAGCGACATGAAGATACGAAGATACAGTCTACCATTCATTTTCAATGGAAGCCAGCGACATGAAGATACAAAGATGCGGTCTGCCATTCATTGTCAATGGAAGCCAGCGACATGAAGATACAAAGATACAGGCTGCCATTCATTTTCAATGGAAGCCAGCGACATGAAGATACAAAGATACAGGCTGCCATTCATTTTCAATGGAAGCCAGCGACATGAAGATACAAAGATACAGTCTGCCATTCATTTTCAATGGAAGCCAGCGACATGAAGATACAAAGATACAGGCTGCCATTCATTTTCAATGGAAGCCAGCGAGATGAAGATACAAAGATACAGTCTGCCATTCATTTTCAATGGAAGCCAGCGACATGAAGATACAAAGATACAGTCCTGCCATTCATTTTCAATGGAAGCCAGCGACATGAAGATACAAAGATACAGGCTGCCATTCATTGTCAATGGAAGCCAGCGACATGAAGATACAAAGATACAGGGCTGCCATTCATTGTCAATGGAAGCCAACGACATGAAGATACATCCAATGTTTGGGGTGCATGTGTTTGGTTGGTCCGACATACTAAGTGACTAACAGTATTTATTACATGGCTTGGTTGAATGCTTGATTCTGATTGGTCAATCCGCTTAATTCAGCGGTGAGTTATCTCATGATAATGACCGCTTCCGCTGTATAATGACCGCTGCCTAATCAAACCCTCTGAGCACCACCAGCTGCGCGGCTGCGCCCGCTTGATTTACTGCCGTTTCCAAACATAACAGCCATGTAAACACACACACTACTGACACACAATGTAATTTACAGCTAAACATTGCTCTTAAAAATGTTTTTGAAAACATTTGGAGCGAGAAATAGACGAAGCAGCTGGACCCGAAAATGGATTCTATTTGATCAACTCACTTCCTGTTTTCCGACAGTGCTTCAGCCCTGCAGCTGGGCAGACGCAGCCAGCGCGAAGTTATGGAATACTTTTTTTGTTGTGTTTTGGATCAATGGATTAATTTATGTTAGTTAGCCATGTAATAAGCGGGATAATATCTGGCTAGGTGGTCATTGTCGGGATATAATTCACCTTCAGGGAGTGTAACCACCTCGGCTTCGCCTCGGTGGTTAAACTCCCTGTCGGTGAATTATCTCCCGACAATGACCACCTAGCCAGATATTATCCCTTACACAGTCATGAGTCGGACACCATACCCAAAACCCAACCCTAAATCTAGTTTTAAGCTGACACGGGTTAGTTTTAACCTGCCACGCATGTCGGGAGAGTGGAGACACAGATTAGTTTTTAAGTTTTAACCTGTCATTAACCATGTCGGGAGCCACGGGTTAGTTTTTAACCCCAGGTTAGGACTGTTACTTACTGTATAATTGTCTAACAAACGTATGTATGCACCCCCGACGTTGCTGCGTCAAAAGCTACAACGGCTACAAAGGCAAAGCTACCAAAAAGTTTCAACTTCAGCTACAAAGATACAAAGCTACAAATACGCTGTGTAGCTTTGCATCTCTTGCATCATTTGCAAATATGTAGTTCCAGGGACCTCCCAGAAGCAAATATTTGAGTTAAAAAATTTCAATGTGAAAGAATATATATATTCAATGATTTGCGCCCCATTTCAAGATCTTTCGAAAATAGCAGATCTACAAGCTCGTAGCGTGGCAGTCGGTGCCGCGCTATGAGCTTGTAGATCTGCTATTTTTGAAACTCTGCTATTTTTCAACAGCTAAAGTATAACAAACACAAAACACCAAAAGGCATGTTCTCCCCGTGTCCCCTCACAAAAAACATGCAGTAATCCTGGTCTCTAAACCTCCCCCTGGCCAGCCGGGGCGCCTGATGGAGGGGAATTACGGAACTGGTCGGAATAACGTGTTCCTTCCACGCGCTCTGTCCGGCCGGGGAAATCCCCCCCTGTCAGGTTAAAAGAAGCAGCTTGGACTCCTCATGCATAGAAGGAAGCATGAGGTCAGTCCGCTGAACCCCCCCACCCCCCCCCCCCCAGGATTAGATAATTGACACTGGGTGAAACAAAAAATGGGTTGCAAAATCGTGGGATCAGCCACCTTCTTCCTCACAGACAGGCTGCAGCTGAAAGGCCTCAAAGGAAGACTACCCCCCCCACACACACACACACACACACACACACACACACACACACACACACACACACACACACACACACACACACACACACACACACACACACACACACACACACACACACACACACACACACACACACACACACACACACACACACACACACACACACACACACACACACACACACACACCTCCTGTTAACCAAGCGGGCCAAGAGTGCGTGGGGGGAAACTGGATCCACGCGCTGAAAAGTCTCAGTCTGGGGTAGAGGAGGTGTTGATTTTTACTGTAACCAGCGACAGGCCCGAAACGGACCCGCTACGGTGTCAGACAGCCAGAGCCAACGGAACGGGCTTGTTTAACCCATTTTGGGCGGGACCCCCTTTTGGGACCCCCATTATGTTATGCTTTAGCTATTGAAAAATAGCAGATCTACAAGCTCATAGCGCGCCACCGAGTGGCGCGCTATGAGCTTGTAGATCTGCTATTTTTGAAAAATCGAAGAACGACATAGCTTTTTCAGAAAACTGTCAGGATGTAGAAGACATTTTTAGAATCTGATCTCAAGTCAAAATGGGTTAATATGGAAAGGCGAGAGAGAGAGAGAGAGAGAGAGAGAGGCGGGGCAGGGGGGGGGGGGGGGGGGGGGGGAGTCTCTCCTCTTTAATGGTGCCTGGAAAAGTCACAGACACATGTCTGTCCAACCAAAGCAGAGCGTCTCTGCCTGCCTGGAAGTACATCAGATTTAAAAAAATCGTTTGTACCAGCATCAACTAAGATGTTGAACGAGGCTCTGAAACAGCAGTAACTGGGTGAGGCTAGATTATCCACATCATGTGTGCAATTGTGTAATGTTGTGTCTTCCTCTGTAATGTATTTTTGTTTTGTCATTGATGTTTTATGTGTGGCTGTAGCTGGGGTGAAACAATAAAGTTTACCTTGACCTTGCCTGGCATGCACGGGGCGCGCATGCACGTGGTTCGGCCCGGCCG